>NC_059273.1:12888437-12903437 GCF_017591435.1 Portunus trituberculatus
GGTGTCTAGGATAGGTGTGAGTGGGGGAGGTTAGGAGGGCTTGGTTCGGTAGGGGTGGAGAGAAGGAGGCATTTGGGAGGGATAGAGGGGAGAAAAAACGAGGAAAAAGGTTATAGTAGTAGCAGTAGTAGTAGTTGTTATAGTAGTAGTAGTAGTAGTAGTAGTAGTAGTAGTAGTAGTAAACTTCACAGTGCAATTTTTTATTTGGCGTGAACCTTTCGTAGTAGTAGTAGTAGTAGTAGTAGTAGTAGTAGTAGTAGTAGTAGTAGTAGTAGTAGTAGTAGTAGTAGTAGTAGTAGTAGTAGTAGTCGTAGTCGTAGTAGAAAGAGTACAAGAAGCAGGAGGAATGATAAAGTCATCGTTATTACAGCTAGTGTTGGTTTTTCTTCTTGTTTTTTTTCTCTCAAATTCTTGTTATTGTTATTGGCTGTTGTAAGGATCGCTGTTACAAGCATATAGAGAACTAACTAGGACTTTCGAGGAACGTTAGGCAGGGAGAGAAGGCAACAGAACCCTCGTCAGCCTGAATCCCTATGGCAGTGTGGCGTGGTTGGCCTGGCGTGGCGGGCCTGGCGTGGTGGCAGTGACAGAGGACGAGGCCTTCGGGGTGGCAGCGTCGTTGTGTCCCTATCATTTTTTCCTCTCCCCGAAAAGTTGACCCAAATATTTTTCACCCTCTAATCCACGCCCCCTTGTGCTCGTATCTCCCTTGAAACCCTCACCCTGCTCACCGAGACAGGCTCTTCGTCCCCCTGCCACCCTGCACCACCTCCTATTCTCCCCTTCCTCAAATCACCTTTCGTCCCTTTCATTGCCAAACGTCCTCTTTCCCTTCCCCTTTTACCTCTTACCCCCTCCTCTCCTCCTTCCATCATCCATCGAACCCTCAGTGTCAAACGTTTCTTCTCTCGTCCACTCAAACGTTTTTCTGGGGTCGCCTCGAGAACCGCGTCCCATTCTGCAACCGGGGAAGTCTGAGGGGACAGTTTCTGATAGTCTGTTGTTCGTATGTTTGGAAAGTTTGCTCTGAATTTGTCAGAGTCGTGTCCTAGAGAGAGAGAGAGAGAGAGAGAGAGAGAGAGAGAGAGAGAGAGAGAGAGAACACGTTTGCCCCCCCAAAAAAAAGTTTAGGGAAGAAAATACTACGAAAGGGGTAAAAAAAAAATAAGACAAGGGAAGAATAAAAAAGCATGAGGGATGAGGAAGGGAGAGGACAGGGACATGAGGGGGGAGGGGAGACAAGGCGGTGGGGACGTAAAGGACGGGACGTGATAGCGATAAAGGAGACTGCGGGGCGAGGCGGCGGCGCGGCGTGGCGGGATGGACACCAGGCAGATCTGGAGTTTCTATTTTATGACATGAATATTTCTGGCGTAAAGAGGCAAAGTTTGTCCAGGAACCCATGACCGTGTATCCGCCTGTGTGTGTGTGTGTGTGTGTGTGTGTGTGTGTGTGTGTGTGTGTGTGTGTGTGTGTATGGAAGATAAGACGTTGAGAAGAGAAATGAAAAGACGAAATCAACGAAATTCTCTTCCACTGTTCGTTTCTCTTCATTTTTACTTCCTCTCCTCCTCCCTTCCTTCCATAACTTTCATTGTTTTTTAGTCTTCTTCCTTCCTTCTTTCCCTCTTCCATCCCTTAATAATTATTTCTGGTCTTTCTTCCTCCTTTATCTTTTTTTTTTTTTTTTTTTTTGTCTTTTATGTAGTTGCTTTTCTCTATCAACAAATTATCAGCTGTTTTCTTTGACTTAAAGCGCGCGCCTGTGTGTGTGTGTGTGTGTTTCACTGTTTGATCTGCTGCAGTCTCTGACGAGACACCCAGACGTTACCCTGCGGAACGAGCTCAGAGCTCATTATTTCCGATCTTCGGATAGGCCTGAGACCAGGCACACACCACACACCGGGACAACAAGGTCACAACTCCTCGATTTACATCCCGTACCTACTCACTGCTAGGTGAACAGGGGCTACACGTGAAAGGAGACACACCCAAATATCTCCACCCGGCCGGGGAATCGAACCCCGGTCCTCTGGCTTGTGTGTGTGTGTGTGTGTGTGTGTGTGTGTGTGTGTGTGTGTGTGTGTGTGTGTGTGGGTGGTTGAGGGCAGCGAACATGGGCAGGAACACGACAGTATATAAGAAATAATGGACACAAATAGGACGTGGATTCAGATCAAACTGCATGTCCTTATGTTTCTGTCTTTCCTTTCCTCCATCCCCTCCCTCCCTCCTTCCCTCGCCTCCCTCATCGTCATTCTTATTTTGAGTCTCTCCCAAGACCTTTCCTCCTGTCATTTGTTCATGGTTGTGCGTATTTCATTCCTCGTAGCTGCGGGCCTTTTTTCCTTCCCTCTTTCATCCCTGGAGGGACGTGGAGGGAGGTGGGCGGAGGGGTCAGTGAGGTGCTCCAGAGGACAGTAAACACAGCGCCCTCCCTTGTTGACTCTGTCCGCAAACTGCCCTTTTTATGTCTTAGTTAGTTGACGGTTTATTAGGATCCAGTCTCCATCCCTCACTCCTCTACTCCCCTCAATCGCCGCCCTTCACTCTTCGTCTCCGCCTTAATCGTCGGTAAGGGGCTGGCGCGGTGCAGCGCTGAAGGTGTGGTCGGTGCGGAGCTCTTCCCAGCGATGATCAGTTCCGCTTTGGCCTCCAGCCGCCGCCCGCCAAGTTTTGGAGAGGGAATCCTGCTGGGGAAGTCTGCTCCTTCGGTATACTGAACATGCTTCGGTAGAGCGGCCACTACTCTCAGGATTGCTCGAGTCTTTGTTGTTAAATTATATTTTTACGAGGAGAAAACGAGTCAGCGACAAGCGGCAGCCGGTTGGCAGAGGAAGGGAGCGGGAAGCTTCCAGCGGCTAGTGTCTTGCCTCACGTCATAAACTCGTAGATCATGGCAGGTAGTGCCAGCAGTGCCAGGGGATGAACAGGACTGCAGGCGATGAGGGACAGGCCGGCGGGAGGCAAGGACGGGTGGACGGACAGGAGCACACAAAGACATCATCTGTGCCGCGAATAGAGTCAGCCCAGAATGCCTCCTGAATAAAGAGCAGAAGAGGCCGCGAAATTAGTTCTTTAGATGCTGACGGCGGGAAGAGCGCTACCTTATGCAAATTTCTTGTGTTTATTAAAGCTCAGAGCGTGGAGTGTCCCTGCCGGGCCGGAGCGCCGGATGGGAGGAGCGTCACACCCCGCTGGGGCCTCGCAGGGCATGGAAGCACCGCGGGAGACTTACAGAGGCTGTCAGAGGATAGTAGAATGGAAATTTAATTTAGATGTATTAGATGCGTGTCTGTAGCTGCCCGAGTTGAAGGCAACCATGCAGGACGTGACGGCGTGCGGCCTGGGGCAGGTGGCCGCAGGAGGTGGCGGCGCGGGGCAGCGAGGTCACTTAGCAACACCAGGTGACGAATACAGATGACGGAGGTGGTCTGGCACGGCCTCCAGATAACGAGACACTCCTTTACGGTTCCGTTAGGAAACGCGGCGTGACCCTTCACCGGCACACCTGCTGGGAGGAGACGCTGCTGATGCCGTGGGAGCGCTGCCTGCGGGGCGAGGCAGCGCACCACCTCCATAGCTATTCCTGTCAGGGAAGCTGCTGGACAGATGGATGGCAGGCATCGGTCGTAGCGTCGGTGCTAATGATGCGTGTTAGGAGGCGGCGGCGGAGTGGTACGTGTCGGCATGTGTCGCACCGGCCTGGGACTCCGCCGTGCCCCGTGCTGGCTCGGCGACGCCTTCACCACCAGCTCGGGGCAGTGCCGGAGAAATGCTCTCAGCTGCTGTGCTGACCGCACCCAGCACCTCAGCAAGTCAGGTCTGACACGTGAATAGACTCTTGATAGAAATCTAGCGTGTTCGAAAATTCTAGATCTTGACAGATTGTTTTGGATCCTTTTGGCGTGTGAGTGAGGGGGCTGTGGGGAGGTGAGGGCGTCGGGTGAGCACACACTGGGTGGTGACCGTCTCGCCAGTGCAAACACTCGCACCACTTGAGGGCACTGCAGCCTCTTGTCGTCATCGTCTTAAAGTGTGCTGCCGGTAGCCTCCCGCTGCCACCCGCCACCACTGGGACTTTTCGACGACTACCAGTCTCGAGGTGTTCTGACGAACATGAGCCTGACAGTCGCACTGTGGATTTCTGAAGTTTGAGAAAAGTGTGCGGGCGTGGCGGCGAGAGGGTGGCGGCGGCGGCAGTGGCGGCCGCAGCCCTGACGTGCCCAGATAGTAAATAACGCCCTAAACACGGTCCGAAGACGGCCACTCATTATGAATACAAAGGCCTCAGATCAATCTGATTAGCATATTGAATGCCCGAGCTGCAGGCGTGCAGGTGTGCGGGGCGCGGGAATGTGGCCCTTACGGCACCGCGTCCAGGGACGGGAGTGGCCCGACGCGGCCAGGCCCTCCACGCATGTCATCACCCTTATAAGAGGCTGGAGAATGGCTCAAATTTGCATCTCACTGTTAATGTGGAATATTAGAGCCGGACACCAGTGAAAGAGTTTAAGACTGCGGCGTGCACGGAGAGGCGGGGGCGCGGTGAGGGATGGGGCGGCGCGGTGCGGCGGTATGTGGAGCGGTGTTGTGCGGTGCTGAGTCTGCCAGGGAAGGGCAGGCCAGGGAGGGGTGGGTAGGGAATACTGGAGAAATGGTGGGGTGGGTGGAAGCCGTGGCCGTATGTTCCCTATTTCACGCTGCTCCCCACCCTCGCAATGCCCCGTCATTACTGCACGACTTGCAACGCACCTGCCACGACCTCCACCCACCGGCCCACGACCACCCTCTGCCTCCCACGACCACCCTCTCCCTCCCACGACCGCTCTCAGCCTCCCACGCCCTCTCGTGTCTATAGTGGCTGGGAGAAGAGACAATTGGAATTTGTAGTTCATTAATATAAGTTAAAAAATCAGATAAACAAACACAAGGACCGACAGAATTAATGCAGCAGATTTTCCAAGAACATAATGAACGAGTCTTGCTTCTCACCTGTCATGCAGTCCCCAGCCCCTGCCCGCCCCGCCCCGTCCCGCTCCGAGGCTCGTGAACCGGCAAACAATAAGCTTATCTCTGACATAAGTTTCTTGGCGCCCTGAGGCAGGGTGTGATGGCGGCGCCGATTGTGTCACTTGAAGTGTCTTATCGTCGTCATTAGTGCCATGGCTGCGGGCACTTGTGTCGCTCCTCTGTGGTTCTCGCAGGCACTGAGCGGGGCATCGGTAGCCCTGCATGTCCCCGTAACACACACATCCTGCGCCGCTGACAGACACCTGGCAACGCGTCCCAGCGGGTGGTAGCCATTAAGCGTGACTCCTCTGATTGCCGTCCTTTGTAACCTAAGCAGGTGACTCAGCGGCCGCGTGTTGTCCTGCCACAACGGCGAGGTACAGCATCTCTGCCCCTGGCGGAGTGTCTGTCCTGTGCGCCGTGCTGCAGAGCCAAGCCGTGCAGGGCAAGCGAAGAGGTGAAGCAACTCTGCTGTGCGATTTTTTTTATAGTGTTCTCACAGTGTGGCGGCCAAGGCTGCCAGCACCAGCCGAGCGTGGCGAGCTGCAGAGCGAAGGAAGGCGCGGTAAGGCGGCCCCCGCCCCGGCAGGCGAAACTCAGGGTAAGCCAAGCGGAGGGAGGCCTCCTGGGGAGTGACGCTGCCCCTGGCCGCGTGAGGAGTGCCGGTGTCGAGTCTCCCGCTGGGGCTATAAACACTGTCGGGACCTTCCTCAGCCCCGCCTCCGCACACCTTATCCTTACGCTTTATGGATCAATAATTTTGATTTGCAACGATTGCATCCGACTCATGTAGGGCGGCGCCTCGAGTGGTGAGGCAGTGAGTGGAGGCTGCAGCCGTCATTCCAGGCGGCGCCGCGCCTCCTCGCCACGCCACCGCTCCCACACGTCACCGCTCACTCCATCTGTGTGAGAGACACGTCGTAAAGCCTCAAATCCAGCGGTAAAGTTTGTTATGCTTTTATATAAAGTGACAACATTGCTGCCGAGCAAAGCGCAGCGCCGCGGGCCGCACCGGTGGCGTGGGAGGATCACTGAAGACGTCCCCGGTTCCCGCCTTCACACCTCAATTTGTCAGAGTCAAGCAGCCGCGACGGATATCAGCTGATCTCGGCAGCGGAATGGAGATAGAAGAAAGAGGGAGAGAGAAGAAGGGAGAGGAGGGAGAAGAAAGGTGGTGGATAGAGATTGAGTGAAGGGGAGAAGAAATAATAATTATTCGTAAAAGAGAATTACTAAAATGAGAAAGAAATTATAAAAATGTCTGACACCCAGGTTTCTATCTCTTCCCCTTACTTCAGACATTCTATTCTGGCGGCTGCACACCACACCACACCACACCGCTGCCATCCTGCTGCCTGGCCCCTCCCACGCCTTTCCGCTCCACACCCGAGCATTATCACGGCTCACGAAAGATCCAACAACGCCAGCTAATTCTCTATCGCTACGCGGCATCAAGAAGGCAATTGCTCGTAGTCTGATTCCATACTCAGAATACTCGCGAAGCCAAGTTGCAGTGGAACCGGACGCGCTTTCAATCGTATTAGAATTGCAGATGAGTCCGTATCTGTGACTCGCGGATTACGCCCCAACAAATTACAGAGTTGTCTGATCCTGAGGGTGAGCGTTGATGGGGATTGAAGGATGGGACAGAGGGGGGGGGGGTGATGCGCCGACTACCAAGGATGGGGAGGATAGGAAACTGTCGGATGGGACAGCACAGGATTCATTGAATAAACAGTAAGGGAAATAATTAATGGGGAATAGTGATGGGACGAAGGGACGAGGGAAAGGGTATATTGGTGGACGTGTTGGGGATTAGGGAAGGGGGAAATGGAGGGGAAGGGAGAGGAGAAGAACCATGAATTCCATACATTTGGATTTCAGTTATGGGTATAGGGGATTTTGTTCTATGGAAGGGCGAGTGGCGGCGCAGATAGGGAGAAACTGTGTGTGTGTGTGTGTGTGTGTGTGTGTGTGTGTGTGTGTGTGTGTGTGTGTGTGTGTGTGTGTGTGTGTGTGTGTGTGAGGGGATTAGCAACAGGAGGAGGAGAAGAAGGAGGAGGAGGGCCCAGACTTGAGGCGTGTAAGAGGGATTGAAGAGACGCGGAGGAAGGAAGGATGGGGAGGACTAGGTGGGGGGAGCAGGTGGTGGGGCGATTAGGGACCCGTCGCTGCTAGATTGGGGAGACGCACTAGGGGGATTGGATAATAGTGTGCGAGATTAGGGTTGAGTAGAGGATTACTTAGAAATGGGAGGAGGATGAACAAATGTGAAAACCGGCTCGTGTTATTCCATTCATTAAACATTACTTGTATTATTATTAGGTATTATTATTATTATTATTATTATTATTATTATTATTATTATTATTATTATTGTTATTATTATCACTATTGTTATCATTCATTATTTTTTCGTCTACATGAATGTCCATCGTATTTTTTTTATATTTTCAGTACAGTGTTAATAGACTTGCATTATTTATTCCTCTTCCTCCGCATCCTCCACTTCCTTCTCTTCCTCCTCCTTCTCTTTCTCTCCAGCCGTCTTTTTTTATATAAATAAAGAACAGAATAAAATTTCAGTGGAAGGTTAAAATTCATGAGAAGAAAATTAAGTGGAGAAGACGAACGAGGAGACGATGGTGGAGGAGGAGGAGGAGGTGATTGTGAGGAAGATGGTGATGGCAGGTGGTAAAGGAGGATCAGGATGAGGAGGAGGAGGAGGTGAGGGTGGATAGGAGTCGTTGGTGAAGATGATGTTCAAGGAAGAAGAGGAGGAAGAAAACTGAAGGAAGAGGAAGAGGAGTAACAACAAGGACGAAAAAGACGTAAAAAAAAAGAAAATGAAACGGAAGTGGAAAGTTGGGAACAGGAGACGGGAGGCGAAAGAAGAAGAGGAGGAGTAGGAGAAAGAGGGGGAGGAGGAGGGAATGTCGCCGCTGTTAAAGGGGGTTGAAGGGAGAATGTCTTGCCGCTCCCACAGGAACATGGCGCCCTTGATTGACTCTCCCTCGCCCCTCCAGCTGAGTAATGGCGGAGAGAGAGAGAGAGAGAGAGAGAGAGAGAGAGAGAGAGAGAGTGACAGGAAAGAAAGAGATGGGAAAAAGGGAGAGAGCAAGAGAAAGGACTTCGTTTCCGTTCGACTTGACTTTCTCTCTCTCTCTCTCTCTCTCTCTCTCTCTCTCTCTGTCAGAAGTTGCCCAGTTTTTTCTCACGCTATTTTAAGGTGAAATTTCTTTACTTTACTTTTCTACGTTACTTTTTATTCATTTCCCGCCCCCCTTTTTTTTTTTGCGTTAGTTAATGTTTCTTTGTCATGATTCTGAGCTTTCACAGAAAAAAAAATATTACTTTTTTTGTATATGATATTTTTGTTCATAATATTTGGTCTATTTTATTTATTTTTATCTTAGGTTGTGATCTAATTTCACTACCTGTTATATATATATATATATATATATATATATATATATATATATATATATATATATATATATATATATATATATATATATATATATATATATATATACTAAGACCTTTTTCTCCTCTCTTCTTTTCAATGGAATTTTTTTCCTATTCTTTCGATTTACCTTCCTGTCTCTTTCATTTCCTTTCATTTCACTTATCGTGTTCCCTTTTTTCTTATTTTTCTTATATTTTCTTTCTCTCAATTTCCATATCACCATCTCTTCGTCTTTTATTCTCTGTATTACCAACTTTCGCCTTTAAATCTTGTATGTTACCTTTCTTTGTAGTGTTTAACCTGTGTTTCTTTGTATTGCAGGTGAGTGTTGCTGTCTGGATGTGATGGAGGGACACTGTGATGAGGTGCGGTGAGTGTGTTGTGATGTGTGGAGGCGTGGCGCTCTAAGGGTGAAAGAAATGTTGTCGTGAAAGGTACAAGCGCGGACATACGTGGAATAACACGATACATTACCGCATTGTTTAGTCATTTCTTCTCTGTTACGTTACGTTGGGTGTGATATTTATAGTGTGTTGCTCGACGTATGGTTGTTACTCCGGTGTGGTGAGTGTGTTAGTAGTAGTAGTAGTGGTAGTGATGTTAGTAGTAGAAGTAGTAGTCGTAGTAGTAGTAGTAGTAGTAGTAGTAGTAGTAGTAGTAGTAGTAGTAGTGATGGTAGTAGAAGTAGAGATAATGTGAAATATCTACTTAATCACTTACTTTATCTTAGTGTTTTATCATATTCTTTTTTATTATCAGTAAGTGAATTCAAGTATCGTTTTTTTATATTCTTTATTCTGCTATCGTGACTGTTTTCAAAGGCCATAGAGAGGATTGTTTGAGTTCACATGAGTGTTTTCCCCATTGTTGATGTGTAATCCTTATCAGATTCTCACTAGAATGACTAAAATACCTTCGGAAGACCCAATAACTTCCATTACAGCTAAAAATAAATTTCAGACCGAGTTTTAAGAATATTGGTGTGAGTTTGTACGGCGATGAGAAGAGGACGTTATTTTACTTTTTTTTTTTTTTTTTTTTTTTTTTTTTTTTTTTTGTGTGTGTGTGTGTGTGTGTGTGTGTGTGTGTGTGTGTGTGTGTGTGTGGCCAGGATGCGGCGGGAGGTGCAGGGCATTCTCGCAGCCAATTGTGTTTCCAGCGAGGATTTGTGTTTATTTGACCGTCGGTTGTGGATTGTGTGGCCGCAGCGAGTGAGGATCCCGGAACCTGTGCGTGTGGGGGACCGGCAAGAGTAGGAAGAGGAAGAGGAGGGATAACAAGGATGACGGTGGTTCTAGATTTGCAAGTTGCAGCTTAGAGCTACTTTAAAGCCTACACTAGTCTACCACAGCCACCTTTCTCTCCTCCTCCTCCTCCTCCTCCTCCTCCTCCTCCTCCTCCTCCTCCTCCTCCTCCTCCTCTTCCACCCTCCCTTCCAATACCTCACCGCACGGCACCTACCCCTCCCCACAGGTTTCCCTGCTGCGGTCAAGGGTACACAGGCAGTCAGTCATCGTTTGGATAACTGAGTATGAACAATTATCTTAATTTTGTATACGTCCAAACACAACCTGGTGGGAGAGGCGGTGGTGGTGGCGACGGTGGTGGCGGCACCTGACAGTGGGTCCCCCGGGAAGTTAGTCGGCGTGTTCCTCCCGGCTCACCTTGGCAAGGGTCACCCGAGCGAGAGGTTTGGCAGAACCATGCACGCTGCCTGGGGCGGGTATGGACCGGCGGGCAGCGCGGCGGGCAAGCTGGGGAGCGGCAGGGCTACCTGTGTGTGTGTGTGTGTGTGTGTGTGGTGTGCGCTTCCCTGCTCTGCTTCCTGTCTCTGTTTCTCCCCTCCAGCAGCTTTTTGTCCTAATGTTCCCGCCAGCAGGTAACCGAAGAAGAAAATGTGTATTGAATCTAATAACTGAGTGGCAAGAAATGGAAGGCTTGGTTGCGGGCGGCGGGGCGGAGAGGTGCGCCCCGTACGATAACCCTCACATGGAGCGGGGCGGCTTGGAGGGTGCGGGGCAGGGCTCCCCGGTAGGCGGGCCGCGGCCTCCTCTCCGAACATGAATTCGCTAGAGGGTGAGCAGGGCGTCTTGGGAGTCCTCGCTCATGGGTAAA
Organism: Portunus trituberculatus; assembly: GCF_017591435.1. Taxonomy (NCBI): domain Eukaryota; kingdom Metazoa; phylum Arthropoda; class Malacostraca; order Decapoda; family Portunidae; genus Portunus; species Portunus trituberculatus. The sequence continues at coordinate 12,899,035 of NC_059273.1, forward strand.
TGTAAATGAAAATCAATTAGGTAATAGGCAGGCGGTATCATCTGAGGCGTCGCGGAGTTGCCAGTGTGCTCCAGCATCCACACTAATGTTGCAGGCAGCAAGCCCCGCGTGCCACGGTGCCTCAGCAGCAGACAATCCTAGGAACACTGGAAGGAGACTCACCGTACGGCACTGAAATATGTGCCAAAGTTGCCTGTGTGAGAGCGGTGTGGGCGTTTGTCTGATGCGGCGGGTGGCGGCATCCTCCGTCAGGCCGGCGCGCCACCCAAGCGGCCGCCTCGTTGCCTTGAACTACAATCATGCAACGCTGCGTTTTTTGTTGTGATGAGCGCACACCATTTTCTATACCGGCTTTATGTTTGTTGTTAGCGGGATTGAACCCAAGTGTGCGAACGGCAGCGCGTGTGTAGCAGTAGCATGCCCTGCGGGGCGCCCCGGGCTGTATAGGAATTGTAAGGGCGACAGCAGGTCCCTCCTCGGCGGCAAGATGGGGAAGGGAGGGAGGAACGCAGGGCTATGGGTGAACGTCCAGGGCAGCGGTCTCTGCGCCTTGAGAACGGCTGGAAATTAAACTATTTATTCTTCCTGAAGAAGTAATGATAACCTTCTTAGGGAGGAGAATTGCTACTTCCCGGGGCACGGCAGGACAGGATGCGGAGGGGAGGGCCAGATTTTATTCGTGGCGGTCATCAGGTGTGGTAATGAGTTGGTTACAGTCAATAGCCGCAGCACGCACACCACAGCCGGCGACGGGGAGGTGCAGTCGCCTCCTGCACCCTTTGTCGGCCGCCTCTACCTTGCCTCGCTCCCATGCTCCCCTACCTACCGCTCCCTCATGCCAGCTTGCCGTGCATTCTCCATCCTGCCGTCTTGCCCCCCGCGGCCACCGGCAACCAGCGGCGGGCAGCACTCGGGCGCTCATTAGGGAGGATGGGAGATGCTCGGTGAGCGGGGAAGGGTGAAGCAGGATGGGGGACCCACTGGAGGCAGAGGCGGCGGCCCAACCCTTGGTACTCATTGACTCCTGACAGGTGTGGGTGAAGATCGTGTGTCCTTGCGGTGACTGCTGATCACTCCTTGTCCTTCTTCCGCCCTCCCACTCCCTTCCCTCTATTAGTATTTTTACTCCGCCCCTCCGTTCCTCCTCTGCCTTATCCACTCCTCGTTTACGAATACTTTTATCCCTCTCCTTCCTCTGTTCCTTATCGTCTCGCCCACCGCCCGTCATTAGTCACCTTCTCCACACACACACACACACACACACACACACACACACACACACACACACACACAGGTGGTCGTGCCGTGGGTGCTGCACAGTTTGAGGTGGTGAGGTATGGCCATGGCCTTTATGTGGGTGACTATATGACGTTTGAATGAAAGCCGAAGTCTGCTGGTGGGGGAATGCTAGGAGGCTGCGGCTGCCCTGTTAGCAGACTCCCAAGCCGGGATAACGAGGCACCGGTGAGCTCGTTCATGCCCTCGTTACGGATTGACTTAATAAAAGCGAAGTCTTAGCGAGGTCTTTGGTGGACGCTGGCAAACGAAGGCAAGCAGTGAATGTGATTTCCTTTTCATTCACGATCTTAAGGAAGCGGTGAAAGGCAGAAGGAGTCTTGAGGCTGGAGGAGCGCGGAGCGGGGACCTGGAGAACCCGGAAGGTGAATACTGATTTCTGGGCGAGGACTGTTTTGTGGCGGTGCGCGATTACAGCTGATTAATGAAAGGAGGTAAATATTAACGATAGAGTTTGATGGATGGAAACGAGTAGCAACTGCCCATCAGCCATGATTAATCAGACAAGGTAGCCAGCCAGCCAACCAGCCAACGGTGACCAGTCCGTGTCCCCTCGACGCAAAAACTCTGCCTCTGATTAGCGTCGCCAAGCCGATACCGAGCGAGAACTGGATCGCGGTGACAAAACACCATAAAAGTGGCGACGACTGGGGCCAGGAGAGAGAGAGAGAGAGAGAGAGAGAGAGAGAGAGAGAGAGAGAGAGAGAGAGAGAGAGAGAGAGAGAGAGAGAGAGAGATTCAGTGGGTCAAGTGAACAGGTGAAAGAAGAAAAGGAGTTAAGGTAGAGTTGTAAGGGTCATTTTTCCTTCTTGCATGGGTAGCTTTCTCCAACTGGCATCCCCTCAGCGTTCTCTCTCTCTCTCTCTCTCTCTCTCTCTCTCTCTCTCTCTCTCTCTCTCTCTCTCTCTCTCTCTCTCTCATGAAGGTTGCCTCTATGCGCTACCTTAAGTTTTCTCTCTCATTCACCTGTAAAACCCTCCATTTGATACCGCTGCCTTTAATCGTCCCCGCCCTTTGTAAGCAACCCTCACTCACTCACCCTCGTTTTCATAAGGTATTTCCCTCTGCTCTTTTTCCTCCTCACTCACTATTTATTCATTCATTCCTTCACTCCCTTTTCCACCCCTTTCTTCACGCTCTTTTTAACTCCACTCGCCTTCTTTTTCATTCCGAACTTTATTCATTTTCTTTTTCACACATTACCTTACCCTTCTTTCTTTCTTTCTCTCAGCCATTCCTTCACTTATTGTTGCATCTTCCCTTCTTCCCTTTCCTAACGCCCTTCCTTTATGCCCTTTCCTCACCCCTCCTTTCACTCATTCCTTCACCCCATCTTTTCTTTCATTCTTTCATTCCTTCCTCATGTCTACCCACCAAGCCTCATTTTCCTACATTCCTCATTTCCTTGAATAAAACATGTCCGTTCCTCCCCAACCAGTCCACTTTTCACGCTTCTGAGACGCTCTCTCTCTCTCTCTCTCTCTCTCTCTCTCTCTCTCTCTCTCTCTCTCTCTCTCTCTCTCTCTCTCTCTCTCTCTCTCTCTCTCTCTCGTAGCTTTATACACTTTTCCTGTTCCTTCTCCTAACTTCCTTCTTTTCCCTCCTCCAAATCTCTCTTCTCTCCTGTTCATTCAGAAGAGAGAGAGAGAGAGAGAGAGAGGAGAGAGAGAGAGAGGGCGTAAATTACCAGTGTTTCATATGTTCGAGTATTACGTTATTCTTGCTATCTTACTCTCACACACACACACACACACACACACACAAACACAAGAATCCCAACACAGCATCCCACTAATAAAGAGACAAACGGACACACACACACACACACACACACACACACACAGACGGACAGATTCATGCCTTGCCTTGCCTCGCCTCAAAACTGTGATCGCCAGTATTACCTGAGTTAAAATTTAATTATAACTTAGGGCGTCATAAAGCGTGGAGGGGGAGTCGCGGCCCCCATAAAGCCGGCGATCAGTCAGGGAGCCACGGCCGCGTCAGTGTGGCGGGGCGGAGCAACCACACCCGCCCTCATTATAATAATTAAATGGACTCTGGCCGAGATTTGGCTGCACCTGAGACGTCGGGGGGACAGGTAGCGAGTAGCAGCGGACGCTAATTAATGAGGTGGAATGGAGGGGAGCGTGGAGCAGGAAGGAAGGGATAGGGAGGGGGATGAGAGGAATGATAGAAGTAGGAAAAGTTGTTTAAGCTTCTTGAATTTAGAAACACGAAGTAACGTGCGAGGGAGGAGCTAAAGGAGGAGAAGGAAGAGAAAGAAAGGAAGGATATATACTAACTAAGGAGGAAGGGAAGAGGTCTATAAACTGCGAATGGTTGGTCATTAACTAAGTAGGAGGAAGAGGGAAGGAGTTCTCTAAACTGAGAATGAGGAGGAGGAGGAGGAGGAGGAGGAGGAGGAAGATCTAATTATGGATGCTGGTGCAGATCTGTTAACTGAGGAGGAGGAGGAGGAGGAGGAGAGGCGGCTGCCGCGGGGAATGCTTCTCTCCATTGTGACGCGAGGTGGAATAACTCCCTTGAAACAAAAGCACGCATTGCACTAGACTCCTGAAGGTCGCCACCAGCTCCTCAAGGCCATTGGCGTCTCTCAGAGCACCAACACTACCTCAGGACACCGCCTCGCCGTCAGTAGCAACAGCCTCCCCCGGGCCACGCAGCCACCAGCCTCACGATGAACATAAAGTGCCAGGGAGCCTCCAGCGAGGGCAGCGAGCACCATCACGACCACACTGGAGGGATTCCGCCGCCATTAACGCTAATTGGGGGATTATAGCCAACATAAATACCACAATAAACACTTAAAGGCTCCATTAAGATCACGTGGAAGGTGGCCGCCATTCGTTACGGAAGCACAGGGGGACAGCCGCACATCCGCGTCGGGGGATGAGCCGTGTGCCGCCGCTGCCCGAGTAACACCTGCTGTAGTCTGGCCAGGTGGGACCGAGCCGCGCCATTCCTCCACGACGCATGGAGGCATTGGGAATAAAGAAGAGAGAAAAAAAGGCAGTAAAAGAGTGCATGGAGGCATTACAGGTTGAAAAAAAGAAGGGAAAAAATAGTAGAAATGCAGCTGAGTGTTG
>NC_059273.1:12908437-12915937 GCF_017591435.1 Portunus trituberculatus
ATATATATATATATATAAAGAAAAAAAATTTCATTGGAATATACTCTCTTGAAAACTAATATATTGCCAAAGAGAACAGTCAATAAACTTTCGATAATGGCAAAGGAAAGGAAGTAGAAATACGAATTCATATAGGAAGACAAACGGAGACGAATCTATATTACTGCTTCCTCAAGATGGGGCATTGATCCCTCACTGTTTTGTATCTCAGACGCAAGATGTATTTTAAAATGATTGGGGAGTTTGTGGTGTTTGTGGTGTCTGGGGTTGTGGGAAGCTGCGGGGTGATGTTGTGGTGCCCTGGAGGAGTCGTGAGTGACCCAGGGGAGGCGGTGGTGGTGTGGTGTTGAAATGATTGGGTTGAAGTGTATTTTTTTAGGTGTTGTGTTCCGTATTAGAGGGTTTGGTGTTGCGAGGTGTGATTGTGAGGGAGGGGGTGTAGTGTGTGTTTGGTTAGGGTAAGTCTTAACCATCAACTAGATCTCCTCCTCCTCCTCCTCCTCCTCCTCCTCCTCCTCCTCCTCCTCCTCCTCCTCCTCCTCGTACGTGCAACAGGTGTCCGCCGCACACCTCACCATCTTTTAAATCCTTCCACCTTCATCCACTTCTGCTTTCCTCCTCTCCCACGTATACCCTCTCACTCTTACTTCCTCCATTTCTCTCTTTCTCTCTTCCCTCCATCTCTTCCATACGTTCTCTGTCTCTCTTCCTATTTTTTTCTTCTAACTTTTATTCTCTTCCATATAATTTTTCCTAACTCTCTTCTTTCTCGATTTTTTTTTCTCCCATCACCTCTTTTGCCCTTTTACCATAGAAAACTTCATTTTCTTCCCTTTATCCTCTTCCCTCGTCTTCCCCATTCCTTCTCCCATCCCTTACTTTCACCACCAGTATCTTACCCATTCCCTCACTTCTACCCTCTCCCTCTCCCTTTCCCTCTCCCTCTCCCTCTCCTTCTCCCTCCCAAGCCTTCACTTTTAGCTCCCCATCCGCACCATGACTGTCAGCATTCACCCTTACCCCTCCCTAACCCTCGTGTCCTTCCCCTCTCCTGTCCCCCCTTCTCCTCTCCTCTCCCCTTCTTCCCTCTTCCCCTCCTTCTGTTCTGTGTCTACATTGAGCGTGTTGGTCCCAAGACACCCGAAAGAATGAAGGAAGGAAGGAGGAAAGGAGATGATGATGATAAAGAAAGGAAGAGTAGAAGGAAGAGATAGAAAAAAATATAAGAGAAGGAAGAAAAGGAAACATGGAGAAGGGATGCAAGAAAACAAGGGAGAGAAAATGATGAGAATAAAAGGGAGGAACGAGTGAAAAAAAATGGAAAAGAGAAGAGGAAGAAACGAAGGGAGAGAAAATGTAAAGGAATGGAGGATGGAAGGAAGAAAAAAAAAGGATGGAATTAAACTTCATTGGTTCCAACGAAGGACAATGTTTAATTACACACACACACACACACACACACACACACACACACACAGTGATTTTGTAAAGCTGCCTTCCAGACGGCTTGAGTGTAAACAAAGGAGACAGGAGAGGAAGAGGAAATATATATAGAGAACGCTGAAAATATAAAGACGAAGGGGAAGAGAACGAACATGGATGGACGAAACAATTTTAAAGTAATAGTAGTAGTAGTAGTCGTAGAAGTAGAAGTTATAGTAGTAGTAGTAGTAGTAGTAGTAGGAGTAGTAGTAGTAATAGTAATAGTAGTAATAGTAGTAGTAGTAGCAGTAGCAGTAGTAGCAGCAGCAGTAGTAGTAGTAGTAGTAGTAGTAGTAGTAGTAGTAGTAGTAGTAGTACGGGCCCTCGTCTCCTTGAATTAAGAAGACATTTATACCATGTTTTATGTTCCACACACACACACACAGACACACAAGCACACGCACACACACACACACACACACACACACACACACACACACACACACACACACACACACACACACACACACACACACACACACACACACACAAACAGTAAACGTCACTAAATTGCAGCTGCGGCCAAAATTCCAGCTTTTATGATCTGCAAGATGAAACGCAGGAGGAGGAGAAGAAGAAGAAGAAGAAGAAGAAGAAGAAGAAGAAGAAGACTAAAGAGAACATTAAATTCACGTAAAGAAAAACGAGGAAGATAAGACGGAAGATTGATATTAAAATCGATGAGAAAAAAGTGAAGAATTTGCAAGGGAGAAGGGAGGAAAGAAGAGAAGGGGAGAGAGGAAGTTCAAAAGAAAAACAGAGTAAAACCAGAGAAAGAGTAAGAGGATTGAAAAGAGAGAGAGAGAGAGAGAGAGAGAGAGAGAGAGAGAGGTGGGGGGGGGTAGAAGGAGAAAATAAGGAAGTGAAAGAGAGAAGGAGAAAGAATGAGGAATAAAAGAAAAATAATGGAGAAAGGTGAAATGGAGAGACTGAAAAAGGGAAGAATGATGAGAGACCAGATAAATTTTGAGGACGAGAGAGAAGAAAGGAAAAAAAAGAAAGAAAATGGAGCAAAAGAACAGAAAATAAGCTAAGATTCTTATTAATGTAAAGGATGAATATGATGATCAGAAAAAAATGAATAGAAAATTGAGATAAGGCAGTAAAAAAATGGAGATGAAGGAAGAGAAAAAATTAAAAAGAGAAAAAGGAGGGAACTATCTGAAAATGAAGTAAAGAAATAGAGAAAACAGACAACAAGAAGTAAAATAAAGAGGTAGAAAAAAAAGTGAAAAAAAAATGAAAGAGGGAGAAGAGAGAAAAGGAAGGAAACTGTCTGAAGGTGAAGGAGTGAGAAGAAGGAAGAAGGAGAGCAGACGGCCACGTGGCTCTCCTCCTTTATCAAGTAAGCGATCGTGAAGGAAAGAAAGGAAGCGTGTAAGTGAAGGAAGAGGCAACTGGTACTCTTAGGAAGGAGGGAAGGGAGAGTGAAGGAGAATGAGAGGGATGAGGGGAAACAGCTGTGGTGAGGGGAAGTAGAGGGTGATAGTTGTGATGGTGGTGGATGAAAGGAACGGTGGTGATGCATGAGTTTGGTGATAGGGATGGTGATTGTGATAGGTGTATTCGTTGTGTTAGTGGTGGTGGTGGTGATGGTGGTGGTGGTGGTGGAGGAAGAGAGTAGGATAAAGGATGTGTTGTGGAGAGGAAGCACGAGGGTGAGGAAAGAGTAAGCAAACAAGGAGATAAGAGAGAGAGAGAGAGAGAGAGAGAGAGAGAGAGAGAGAGAGCACAGAATACCTTATTAACTAACCTATTTTTAAACAAACATCCTGAACGAAAGGAAAGCCGGGCAGAAAAGCAAAGTGAAGAAAATATTTGAGGAGAAAACAGACATACAAAGAAAACGAGAAGAAAATAAGGAAAAACAAAATAGAAAATAACAAGAGCAAGAGAGAAGAAAACTAAGAAATAATAGGGAAAGACAAAAAGCGAGACTGAGAAAAAAGAAGGAAAATCAAGAAAAACAAGATAAAGAGGAATAAAACAACAGTGAGTGAGAGAAAAGACAAGGAAAATAACAGAAAATCGGGAAAGCAATAATCCCATTTTTAACACACCACCTCCGCCATAAATAACCTTGACCTTCATCGTGGCAAAACATTTTAAGCTGTTGATCTCTCGCCACGCAAAGATAACAAAGATCATTTTACCGCCGCCTGGATCTTGTAAATCCACCAGTGTTGCTTTCACGGTGCAAAAAAAAAAAAAAATAGTAATCCTTCGTAATTCTAAAGTCACGTCTATATTTTTCCTTTCCCTTGAATCCCACACTGAGAAATTACAACATAAGAACATTAGAAGGTAAGGGAAGCTGCAAGAATGGAAGCTGTCATGTGATACAGGCTTAATTAATGAAATATGCCGATCCATATCCACCTGTCGTTCTCGTTTATAAGTTTGTGTATTATTTCAAAGCTTCCTAATAACTAACTACTAACAATGAGAGAGAGAGAGAGAGAGAGAGAGAGAGATATATATATATATATATATATATATATATATATATATATATATATATATATATATATATATATATATATATATATATATATATATATACAAAACAGTATGTACGCAATAGATGTTATGATTATGAAATATGTCCATCGAGTTCGTAGCTCCTTATGATAATATTAATAATAGCAATAATAGAAATAGAAATAATAACAAAACAATAGAGAGAGAGAGAGAGAGAGAGAGAGAGAGAGAGAGAGAGAGAGAGAGAGAGAGAACATAAAAGAATAAGAGGAAGAGACACAGAAAGAAAGAATACATGTATGTAAGATATGAAGAAAGATTGAATAAAAAAAAAAAGAGAAAACGTGACTGAGAAGGGAAGATTGGAGGAGAAAAGGAACAAGAAAAGAAAATAACACGAAATAAAGGGAGAGGAGGAGGGAGGAAAACTGGGAGAGGAAAGCAATTAAACAGCAAGATAAACACGGCAGAGGAAAATGAAGAAACGAGGCAAACAGGGAGGGATGAACTAATATAAAAAGGAAAGGAGAAAGGAAGGCAAGGTAGAGAATGGCGAAAATGAAAGAAAAAGGAGAGAAACAAAGGGTAGATCAAGAGAGAGAGAGAGAGAGAGAGAGAGAGAGAGAGAGAAACTATATAAAACAAATTAAAATAAAAAACAAAAACATACAAAAAGGAGAAAAAAAGAAATAAAAGAGAAATAAAAGAGAGCACAGATCAACAAATAAGAAGAAAGGAAGGCAGGCGGAAAATAAGGAAAAGATAAATATAGATGGAAGACGAAGAGGAGGAAGAGGAGGAGGAGGAGGAGGAGGAGGGCAACATTATCATCTCTTCCCATCACCACAGCTTCCGGTCTCCTCGTGGTTCGTCTCCTCTACAGCAATCGGAAACTCATAAGGTAATTTGTGTTAGGGAGGGAGGTGTAGAGGGGAGTGTCCGCCATCTTTCTTTTCGAGTCCCGTATCTCTTCATCTGTCGTCATAAATTTTGTAGCTGTAGATTTGTATGATGATTCTTGTGTGTGTGTGTGTGTGTGTGTGTGTGTGTGTATTGGGAGAGTTGTCGTCGTTGTCATGCTCTTTCTCTCTCTCTCTCTCTCTCTCTCTCTCTCTCTCTCTCTCTCTCTCTCTCTCTCTCTCTCTCTCTCTCTCTCTCTCTCATATATCATTCTGTCTCTTGCAATCTCCATTCATGCATCTTATTCTCTCTTTCTCTCCTTTTGGTCTCATATTGTTTCTTTATTTATTTTGTTTATCTTGTATTTTTCCTTCTATTATCTCCTTTTCCTTCTCTTCTTTTTTTCTTTATAGATTTCCTTACATTAAAATATTTTATCTTTCATCTTTCTCTCCTCCTCTTTTTCTCCTCCACCTCTTTTTTCTTCTCCTTTATCCCTCACCATATAAAAAATCAAAGAGAGAGAGAGAGAGAGAGAGAGAGATACAATATTGCTCCCAAATGACGCTGCCCCATCTTGTATCATATCGCCATATTTGTCGAGGTCTGAGGTCGGCATCTCTCTCTCTCCCCTCTCACTTCCCCTCTCCCTCTCTCTCCTTTCCCCCTCTTTCCTCTCTCCCAATCGCCCCGAAAATATAATCGTGTCCTCATAAGGTAATTTGCTACGACCCTCTCAGGTAACGGAAGGAGGAGGAGGAGGAGGAGGAGAGGGGAAATGAGGGGAGGGAAAGTGGGAGGAGTTCTAAGGAGTGTTTCATCTTCCTTTCCTTCTTTCCCTCTACTCTCCCTCATCTTCTCTCCTCCGTGACATCACTGGGCGCCTGAGGGGGGAGGGGAGAAGGTGAGGGGAAAAGTATTAATTTCGAGGGAAGTTACATTGAAGGAGAGGCTTTGTGTTGGGGGGATGAAGGAGGAAGAGGGGAGAAGAGGGGAAGAAATGCAGACGTCAGGTATATACGTTTCTTTATTCTCTCTCTCTCTCTCTCTCTCTCTCTCTCTCTCTCTCTCTCTCTCTCTCTCTCTCTCTCTCTCTCTTTAGTGACAGCCATTTTCCTCGTCCCTCCCTCACCTTCTTCACGTTTCAACCCATCACTTCTCTCCATCCCTCATCCCTCCCTCTCCCCTCCCTCTCCCTTCAACTATCCATAGCCTAATCTACAGCAGGATATGACGTGGCTTGTGTAATCTTACATATTGGACCTTAAGATGAGAGAGAGAGAGAGAGAGAGTGGGTGGGGGGAAGTTGGATGGATGAATGTTTAGTTGGGTGTCTGGCTAGCTGGACGTGCAAATGATGGTGATGAGAGTGAAGGAGACGAAGTAAGCGAAGGAAGAAGAAGGAAGGAAGGATTTAAGAGAAGGATCCTAAACTGAGGGATTCAAAGTAATCTCAATCTCTCCTCTGTGGCGCCAAAGTTTTCTCCTCTTAAGAGTCGAGAGGGAGATCCTAGTTAACCAAACCTGCAAACTTGGTTATTTTTCCTCGGGTTCTGCGCCTCCTGAGGATGAAGGTGGTGTGAGGTTTAGTAGTAGTAGTAGTAGTAATAGTAGTAGTAGTAGTAGTAGTAGTAGTAGTAGTAGTAGTAGTAATAGTAGTGGTGGTGGTGGTGGTGGTGGTGGTAGTACTAGTGGTAGTAGTAATAATAGTAGTAATAGCAGTAGTTGTTGTTTTTGTAGTAGTAGTAGTAGTAGTAATTGTAGTAGTAGTAGTAGTAGTAGTAGTAGTAGTAGTAGTAGCAGTTGTTGTTGTTGCTGTTGTTGTTGTTGTAGTAGTATTAATAGTAGTAGTAGTAGTAGTAGTAGTAGTAGTAGTAGTACTAGTAGTAGTAGTTGTTGTTGTTGTAGTGATAGAAGTAACAGTAGTAGTAGCAGTAGTAGTAGCAGCAGTAGTAGTGGTGGTGGTAGTGGTGTGGTGACCATGTGTGTGTGTGTGTGTGTGTGTGTGTGTGTGTGTGTGTGTGTGTGTGTGTGTGTGTGTGTGTGTGTGTGTGTGTGTGTGTGTGTGTGTGTGTGCAAGTCGGTGGTTTACGTGTTTTTTGTTCTCTCCTTTTTTTTTTTCTTAATGTTGTATATCATGTAGTTTCAATATCTTATTTATATCACTATTATTTTTCTAGTATTTTTTTCTTTATCTCATTATTCCTCATTCCCTCTATTTTTCTCCTTTTATGTTACTTTTTCCTTATATAAATATTATATATATATATATATATATATATATATATATATATATATATATATATATATATATATATATATATATATATATATATATATATATATATATATATATATATATATATATATATATATATATATATATATATATATATATATATATATATATATATATTTCCTCTATTCCTTCCTTTAATTCTTGGCTCTTTTCTTACATTCTTTATCGTTTATCCTCCCTTGAACTTCTCTTTTTTTTTTCCTATTCACTCCTCTCTCTTTATCTTCCTTTAGCCATCATGTCTTTCATCCTTTATCCAACACCCTTCCTTATATTCCTTTACATCTCCCTTCATACTCAATCTCACCCCTTTTTTTCACTCTTTATCTCATTCCTTC
>NC_059273.1:12920937-12968437 GCF_017591435.1 Portunus trituberculatus
TTCCGCCAGGTACCTTGACGTCTCTTTCCACCAGCTTCTCACGTATCCCTCCCTCTCTCTCTCTCCCCTGCAGGTGCACGGTGCAGTCGGCGTGTCAGAAAGCCACCTTTTCCTCGCCTCGCTGGCTCAGCTTCGGCTCGGGCCAGCAATGTATCGACTTCGAGATGATCCTGCCAGACCGCCTGCCCATCACCCAGTCCGCCACGGTGAGTCACACCCGCCACTCTCACGGGATACTGTACTAGGGACTATCTTTGCGGTGCTGATGTTTAGAGGACGTTCAACTTTGTGTGGTGGAATGTGATAGGTTTTGCTGTCATTACACTTGAGGAGGAACAACCGATTGACAGCATCTTTGAAGAGTGAAAAATAGCATTGTGCAAATACAAATTTTCTCTAATATTTTCTGTGCTTATATAAATGATGTGAACAAACGGCAAAAAACAGCTTCTGAAAAAAAAACTTCTGGTCTCATCCTACCAAAAATGTAAATGAAAATGTAAAGAATTCAAGGAAAACCCATTCAGAGTAATAGGAATTAATGATAAAATCGTTTAATCACGGTTACATATACCAGCAAACCTCTTCTTTTACCTCCAGTGTTCCCCTTCACTGTCAAGACCTGATCTGGTGACAATTTCTAAACAGAGTCTAATAATTTACACTATATGGAAATCAGAGGATTTATGATAAGAGAGAAATAGAGAAAAAACTGAAATACATCAACCTCCAATACAATGAAGATAGAACTGAAGGGAGGCTGGCAAACAGAAACACTTGAAACACCCACATACCCACACACTCCCCGCCCGTTCATCCACTTAGGCCAGGCAGTAATGGTGATGAGTGGTGGAGTGGGTGCTGAGAGAGAGAGGGAGAGGGAGGGAGAGAAGTGGAGTAGTGGTAAACAGTGAAGATTATGAGTATTGGAGCTTGTGGAGGTGGAAGAGTGGAACTTGTGATGGTGGTGGAGGACGAGAAACATAAGTATTTTACTAAGACAACCTCACGCTTTTTTGTCCCTTATTCTGAAACATTTCTGTCGTTAAGACTGTTTTGAGAAGCTCCAGAGTTGATTAGCCTTGTCCTCAAACTTGGTTCTCCATTTAATGATATAAAAAAAAATTTGTTAATCTGTCACTAGAACTGTAAAAACATCCTTGAACCCCGTGTAACTTCAACTAAAGCTTTTTGAGTGTTTGCGGCATAGAAACTTTTCAAAATACAATCTATGTGTACAGTGTAATGTCTATAAATACAGTGTATGTGTATAGGTATGTATATATGTGTGTGTAAGTAAGTGTGTATGCGCATTAATACCCTTCTCTCCTCCTCGCCTTCTCTCCTTCTCTCCTTCCTCATCCATCTTTGTCGTGCCCGAAGTAAGTTTGATAATGTGTGTGTTCGTGGCTGTGTGTGTCGCGACGCCCTGCCCACAATGATGTATGTGCCGTGCCCGATATCTGAGTGACGCGGGGGGCGGAGACGGAGGCGGTGGCGATGGTGGTGGTGATAATGGTGATGGTAGAGGTGGTGGTGATAGTCATGGTGGTGTTAGGTGTGGCAGTGTACTAAATTTATTATTTATGTGAAACTTTTGTGTGTGTGTGGTTAATTTTACACGAGTTGTACTGATGGTGGTGATTGTGATAGTGAAGGTACTGGTGATGGTGGTGGTGATGGTGAGCTAATAGTTTAAGTGTGATGTTGAATAAAAAAGGTGTTTATTAGGTGTGGTATTGTGAAATTATGCATGGTGATGTTAATTTTACACTACGTACTTTTTTCTCATGATGGTGATGGTGGTAGTGAATGTGATAGTGATGTGATGGTGAATTGATTAGTCTGTTCGGTGAAGCATTGTGAAATTGGGTTTGTGTGGCGAATTTTCTACATTTCTTTTCATGATTTTAGTAAAGAAAGAGAAGAGGAGGAGGAGGAGTAGGGGAAGGAGGAGAAAGAGGAGGAGGAGGTGGAGGAGAAAGAACAAGAAGAGCAAGAGGAAGAGACAAAAGACAAAGAGGCCATAGAAGAGGAGGAGGTAATGCAGAACAATTTAGTGGAAGAGGAAGAGGAGGAGGAGGAGGAGGCAGAGGTAGAGTGGAAGAGCAGGTAAAGGAGGAAGAACAAGGAAGATAAACAAAAAGACTTAAGAGAAGGTAATGAAAAAGAAGAAATGTGTGGTGATAGCAAAGAAAGTGAAGCAGAAGAGAAGGAGAGAAGAAGTGGAGTAAAAAGAGGAGGAGGAAGAGAAGAACTAAGTGTAGCAGGAGAAAATAAAATACAAAAATGTAAAGTGGAAGATGCTACGGAGAAGGAAGAAGAGGAGAAGGAGAAAGAAGAGGAGTGCCAGCTACCCCCATCCCCCACAATCCCCAACCCCAACTCCACTCACACAAATCACCTGAACCACAGTGTAATTAATTAGAATAATTGGGTATTGTCTAAGGTGTCTCGAGGTATGGGGGAGGGGAGTAAGGAGTCTGGTATATACTTATCTACCCCCTGACCCCCCCCTTAGTGTCTCTCTCTCTCTCTCTCTCTCTCTCTCTCTCTCTCTCTCTCTCTCTCTCTCTCTCTCTCTCTCTCTCTCTCTCTCTCTCTCTCTCTCTCTCTCTCTCACACACACACACACACACACGAGGAAAACGAATAGGTATGGGTGGTGGATGCGTGCAAGACAACCCGTGCACTAGAGAAGCCACAACGCCAGCAGAAAGGAGTTGCGAGGGTTGCGGGGCGTTCTCGGCGCTGCACTTTCCTCTAGGGACTTATTGGCGGTAAAAAGTGTGGGAGATGTGTGGTGGCTGCGGTGTTATTGCAGCTTTACGAGTGTGGCCCACGTGGCGCTGTCAGTGGTAGTGATCCAGCCGGCTGACTTGGCTTATTGTCCCCAGCTCGATATTGTGTCACCCTTCTCTCCTTCTCCTCCGTCGTTGCCTCCTACTCCTACTACTACTGGTTCTTCTCCTTCACTACCGCTTGTGTTTTTTGTTCTATCCCTTCTCTTCATTCTTCCACGTTATCTTGTTTTTGTTTTGTTTTGGTTTTTATTTGTTGTTTTTCCTTTTTTTGCTCTTTCTCGTGTCCTTTTCTTTCTTCTCCTCCTCGTCCTCCTATTCCTCAGACTCTTGCTTCTTCTTTCTTTTTTTCCTTTTTTTCAAGCGTTTTTTTATTCATTCTTCTACGTACTTCTTCCATCATCTTCGTTTGTTTCTTCTCCTCATCCTTCCACGAGTCGTCCTCCTTTTTTCTTCTTGTGATACTTCTTACCGTTCTTCTTTTCTTCCTCTTGATCTCTTCCTTTCTTGTTCTTCACTCCTTCCTCAATTTCCCTATCAAACCCATTCCTATTCCTCCTTCCCTTTCTCTTCCACTTTTCTTCCTTTTCCTTCTTTCCTCTATGCCTCTTGTCTCCACCCCACAACCCTTCACTTCCCTTGCCTTACCTTCCCGCCTTGTCACATCCCTCCTCTCCTCTTTCCTCCAGCCTTCCCTGCCTAGTACCTTACCCTCCATCTTTCCTTCCCTCTCACAATCGTCCTCAAACAACGGGGAGCAGGAGGAGGAGGAGGAGGAGGAGGAGGAGGAGGAGACAATACTTTCGAGGCAACATATCGCTTCAAGACAGATCACTTTAGGATGGAACTAAATCGCATTCCGGAAAAGAATTGGAAAAAGACATTGAGGAGGAAGAAGACAAGGAGGAGGAGGAGGAAGAGGGAAGGGAGGAGAGCAACTGAGAATGTGCGGTGAGGAGGAAGAGCAGGAGGAGGAGGATAGAAGAGGAAGGAGGGAAGTAGGGTGGGAATGTTTACTATTAGGGGAACTTTATTGAAAACTTTTAATGGAAATAGCGTTTATCTTTTCTTATTTTTTCTTCTCTTTTTATAAGCTTTTGGTGTTTGTAAAGATGTAAAGAGTTGGATTTTGAATTGGAGGTAAAGAAAAAATAAAGAAGGTATGAGAATTCAGACTTATAAAAAGATGAACAGTGAGATGTAAGGAGTTAGATTGTAAATAGGTGTTGTAGAGAAGAAAAGAAAAAGTAGCTACATGTAGTAGTAGTAGTAGAAGAGGAAGGGCAGTGGGAAAGACGGTAGGAGGAAACACAAGTATGAAAGGACAGAGGGAAAGTTATGGAGATGGAAGAAGATGGATAGATATTGAAGGAGCCGCCGAGGCCAGGAAATTGAGACGAAATAAAGGAAAGAAAAAGAGAGAGAGAGAGAGAGAGAGAGAGAGAGAGAGAGAGAGAGAGAGAAATCTTACTCAATACATAAATTTGGCGAATTGGAGATTAGGAAAATTGTCAAAACTCTGAAAATTGGTTTAAAAATAGGAAAAGAAGTGACAGAAACAAGAATAGCAAGGATCTTAGTGCATAAAAATTTACCTAATAAAGAAAAGACACAAAAAGTAAGACATAATAAGTAAAACACAAGAAAATGGGGAGAGAAAAAAACATAAGAAAATTTTTAAACTTAGATAGAAAAAGAATATTGACACTAACATAATACAAATCATTATACAATAAATGAGGAAAGGGGAATTGTATAACAAATGAATGTATAATGTTTACTTAACCTTACACACTTCAAGATATTCATTGCACGATGCCCTTCCCCTCACTGCCTATACAGAATATTTGGCAGTGAAGGGGGAAGGCAGAGTTTGAGGAAAGGGAAGGGAAGAGAAACTTACAGGGAACTTAATGGGAAGGGGAGTTAAGGGTGAGGGGAAGGCAAGGGAAGGGGAAATAGGTGAGGATATTGTGTGTATTAGTTTTATTTTCGTGACTTTTCCTTTTCCCTTTGTTTCTTTTTTTCTTGTTTTTTTCCCTTGCATATTTTTTTCCTTCCTTCCTTTATTCTCTCGCATTTTTCTTCTATTTTTACTTTTTATTCAGTTTATGTATTCTCTCTTCTTGCTTTCTTTCGTTTTCCTTTTTCTTCGTCTTGTTTCATTTTTTTTATTTCTATAAGTATATTTTCTGTTCCTCTTATATTATTTTCATCTATCTTTCACCATCCCTTCTCTCCTTCTCTTTCCTTATCCATTTCTTCTTTCCCTCATCTCGTTTAACATATATATTTTTCTTCACCAATTTCTTTCACATGGACTTTCCTTTATTTCATTTCCTTCATTCATTCCTTCAAAAATCCATCACTTCTTTCATGTCATTAACTTACTTCTTTCCATTACTTTCTATCTCACTATTTACATTTCCCTTTACATATCAACTTATTAATTAATCTATTCATTCACCCCACTACTCTCTCTCTCTCTCTCTCTCTCTCTCTCTCTCTCTCTCTCTCTCTCTCTCTCTCTCTCTCTCTCTCTCTCTCTCTCTCTCTCTCTCGTCCCCTCCGTAATGAAATCATGTACACAATCTGATGAATTCTGATCAAGGTGACACAAATTCCCGTAGCTAGGGATTCTGTTGTCAGGGAGGACGTGCAAGAGGAGGAGGAGGAGGAGGAGGAGGAGCAAGGGAACAAGATGAGGGAGTAGAGAGAGAGAGAGAGAGAGAGAGAGAGAGAGAGAGAGAGAGAGAGAGAGAGAGAGAGAGAGAGAGAGAGAGAGAGAGAGAGAGAGAGAGAGAGAGAGAGAGAGAGAGAGAGTGAGAGAGAGAGAGGAATGGAAGGAAAAGAAGAGTAATAAAGGAAGAAGAAGGAGGGAAGATAAAGAACGAAGGAGGAGAAGGAGGAATAAGGGTGAGAAGAGAAGGAAGCAAATGAAGGTGGAGACGGAGAAGGGAATGAAACAAGAGAAACGAAGGAAGGAAGAAAGGGAAAAAATGGAGGAGGAGGAGGAAGAGGAGAAAACAGAAGAGAGGAAGAAAGGAATTTTTGAATAAAGTTAGAAAGCGAATCAGGAACAAGCACATGAACGAATAATGACATACCAGAAGATAAAAGAGGAATAGGAGAGAGAGAGAGAGAGAGAGAGAGAGAGAGAGAGAGAGAGAGAGAGAGAGAGAGAGAGAGAGAGAGAGAGAGAAATAAAAAGTTAGGTGGGAATAAAGAAGAATTTTATGCTGGAAGAGAAATGAGCGAGGAGAGGGAAAAGGATGAAAATAAAGGAACTGAATGCAACAAGCAGGGGAGGAATATAGGAACAAAAAAAGAGAAATAAAAAAGAAGATGGAATTTTACGCAAGAGCAAAATGAAGGAATGAAACAGGCGGAAGAATGTGAAGAGAAATCAGGAATGAGAGAGAGAGAGAGAGAGAGAGAGAGAGAGAGAGAGAGAGAGACAGACAGACAGACAGACAGACAGACAGACAGAAAGATAGATAGATAGATAGATAGATAGATAGATAGATAGATAGACAGACAGACAGACAGACAGAGAGAGAGAGAGAGGCGAAAGAGATAGAGAGACATATCAGAAAGAGACAGGGACAGAAAAAGGGTGGTACTGAAGGCTAGGGAAGGGGGTCGGCGCTCCCTTACCCCTCCGTCCACCACCCGCAGGCGCCCTTCACACATTTGCATACCGGCATTTATTTTATATTTGCCTTCGTCATGGTAATGCATTTAGTGGAGGGGGAGATGAAGATTAATGTGTGGGGAGGGAAGCTTTAGTGGAGGCCCGCCGGGGAGATGGATGGCTGGGGGAGTAGGGGAGAGGAAGGGAGAGGTGGGAGAGGGAAAGAGAAAGAGAAGAGAGAGGGATGGCAATGGGGTGGGGAAGGTGGGAGGAGGTTTCGGGAGGTGTAGGTGTAAAGACGCTGCCTCTCCTCCTCCTCCTCCTCCTCCTCCTCCTCCTCCTCCTCCTCCTCCTCTTCTTCTTCTTCCGCTTCTTCCGCTCCCTCCTCTCTCCCCACTCTCACACCTGGCTCCTCCTCTCGTCTCCCCCAGACAGGAGCAAGATGAAGCTGCATCGGAGTATTTACACTCTTTGTTTGGGGAAAAATAATGGCGATGACAAAATAAATTCGTAACAGTGAGAGTAAAGAGAAGATTGCATTACATACTGTGCCTAGAGAGAGAGAGAGAGAGAGAGAGAGAGAGAGAGAGAGAGAGAGAAAGAGATGGTAAAGTAGAAAAAAACTAGATGATTAAAATGGAAAGAAAGGTACGTAGTAGAGAGAGAGAGAGAGAGAGAGAGAGAGAGAGAGAGAGAGATTTCATTGTTGCTATCATCCCTATTATTCTTATTTATGTGACTGCACCGCGCCACAAAAGCCGGTGTACAAATGAGAGACAGAAATATATGCATTAGCTGAAAGATTAGCACTACTGAGAAGCCTTTTAACTCCATAACAAACTACCACATTCTTACTAACACAACTCCCGTATATTCTAAACCATTACCCTTTGCTCCATTTAGTTTTATATTATTTTCAAACACTATCTTTTCCTCCTTGCTGCTTCGCTTTTTCTTATATTTTTTGAAGCCAAACGTAGAAAACACGAATAGGAAGCGACTGCCACTCCTCTCAAACTAGGAAACCGAGCCGAAGTTGGATTTGAGACACGTATAAAAACAAGCGATACTTTTCTGCCTTTTCTTGCTGCAATTTCCACGAGAGATTGCACGGCTGGAGGAGGAAAAGAAGCAGGAGGAGGAGGAGGAGGAGGAGGAGGAGAATCTAGCTTTACCATAACAACATTAGCATAGCCACACCATACATTACTGCGGATTGTAGATAGCACGGGGCAGATGTGCAATTTATAGTTAAGCTCTCGTGGGTTCCTACTCCTACCCTTCGGCGCACCTCCATTATTGAATCAAGGGCCGAGATAGAAGAATGTATAATAAGAATGCATAATGCAATGAAACGCTGAGACTTATTTTGAGCCACTCTGGGCAGATAAAAAGGGCAAGTTTATATGAGATGTGGCGGCCGATACATCTCAATACGAAGCCACCACACCTCGCCGCCGGCCCTTGGTGTGGAGTGGGGGCTTTCAGTGGATCCCCGGGTGGTGCAGATGTGGAGATGTACGTGCGGAGGTGTTGCAGGCAGTGGGTGGAGATGAGGACGAAGAGGTGGAGCGTGGAGAGAGTGAAGAGTGAGAAAAGATATGTGTGGTGAGGAAGTTAATGTGGTGGTGTTGGTGGTTTATGTTGTAATGCTAGTGGTAGTAGTAGTAGTAGTAGTAGTAGTAGTAGTAGTAGTAACTAGTAGTAGCAGTAGCAGTAGTAGTAGTAAAAAGAAAAGAAGAAGAGAGATAGACAAACAGACCAATAGAATGTCAAATAGATAGAGTCAGATCGATAAACAGAGAAACAGACAGACAGACAGACAGACAGAAATATAAAGAGAGTTTTAGAAAAAGAAAAAGAGACAGAGACACCCAGATAGTCAAACAGACACATACAAAAAGATAAAGTGAGAGTCACACACACACACACACACACACACACACACACACACACACACACACACACACACACACACACACACACACACACACACACACACACACACACACTGAAGCAAGCGGCGTGTGGCTGGCTGGTTGGTCCATTGAGAAACACATCTTAAATCACTCAGACCAAACTGTTTCCCTCCCGCTAGTGGTCCTGCCGGCGAGGTACTCCAATGTAAGGGGTCCTGCTGCTCCCCTCAGACGCCCATGAGCCGGGGACGCCCAAGGGTTGGAGTCGCGGATGTCCTGGGCGCGGCTTGGGTCCCTCTCCCTTCGCGGTTAATCAATCTAATCGAGAAAGTGGAGAAATTTGGAATTTATCGTCTCTGAATATTTTACGAGCTAAGGAGGGGTGCATGAGGAGGAGACGCTGGGGGAGAGAGAGAGAGAGAGAGAGAGAGAGAGAGAGAGAGAGAGAGAGAGAGAGAGAGAGAGAGAGAGAAAATGATAAGAAAAGAGTAAGAAGACACCACAATATAATACAGAGAGAAGGGGGAAATGAAATATCAGATGAGAGAGAGAGAGAGAGAGAGAGAGAGAGAGAGAGAGTTGGGGAGCTAGGGATTATTTCCTCTGCACTTTTTATTCCCTTGAATCTTTTTAATACACTTTTTAGCCGCGTCACAATGGGCCCCGTAACGCCCAGATGTTTGAAGACGAAAACTTTTTCTTTCCACTTTGAAGAGACTCGTTCATTAAACCCCGCCGCCCGCCCACCGCAGGGAGGACCCGGAGGAGGCGCAGAAGGAGGAGGAAAAAGAAGGGTTGAAAAAATATAAGGAGAATAAACTAATGGAAAAAAAATCTGTGAAGGAAAATTTTGTTTTGGTATTTAGTGATTTGTGTTTTGAGGAGGAGTTCGAGAGAAGTTGATAGACATGAAGAGAGGAAAGGGAAAAAGAGAAAATTTGTAGAGGAAAGTAAATTAGTGAGTGATATGAGAGAAAGGAGGAAATATTACTCGTTATCTATTGACGCTTGCTTGTAGAGAGAGAAGAAAACGAACAAAAAAAGTAATAAAGAAAGAACTAAGGGATGAAAGAAAAAGAGAAAGTAGGAAAGAGAGAGGAATACTAGTCATTAAGTATTTATGCTATTTTTCAGACAAAGAAATTGACGGTAAAGATAAGCTTAGTGGAAGAAATTAAGGTAATGAAGGCAAAGGAGAGTAAATGAATGATAAAGTTAGAATGAAGAAGAAAAATCACCTATTATTTTGTCATGTTTGTGTGAAAGAATTAGACAGACAGACGGACAGACAGACAGAGAGACGGAGAGACGGACAGTGAGTGAGAAGGAGGTGGAAGAGCAAGCAGATAAGGAAAAGAACGTAAGTTAAAGGTAAAAATTAGAAAAGAAAGAAGGAAAAAATCTCTCCTTATCTTCCACTTCATGTTTGTGAGGCAGAAACAGACAGACAGACAGGCAGACGGGGAGACAGGGAGCGTGTGAACATGTGTAGGTGCGTGCGCGCAGGCGTGTCTCCTCATCTTGATAAACGGGCTGTCAAAGAGGACTAAAAATAACGTATAGAAATTAAGAGAAAAAAAGTTATATCTTTTCTGGGAAACTTGGGAGGAGAGAGAGAGAGAGAGAGAGAGAGAGAGAGAGAGAGAGAGAGAGACTTCCACGAACGATTATTTGATACGGTTGCAACTTCACACACACACACACACACACACACACACACACACACACACACACACACACACACACACACACACACACACACACACACAATTATATCTAATCGCATTTCCACTGAACATTAACATCAGCAGCGGGTTATGTCAGAGTTTATTTCACGCTTCTTATTACATTTCGATTGCAATTTTTTTCCCGAAGCATGAGGCAAATTACTAAAAGAAACTGAATGGAGTGGCGAAGTAAACCCTCCTTACGCACATTCCTCCCGCATTTGTTTTGCAGGACGTAACGCCGCAAATGACAGGAAGTACGGCTGATTATGCTGTTAATTTAATCTCTATCAGTACATTTTTTTTTACTTGTGTATTGCAGAAAATCAAATCGATAATAAAAGATAAGGAAAAGGTATACGTGGTAGTGGAAGTAGTGAAGTGAAGAGTAAAAAGGAGGTTATATAAAAATGGGTCTTGATGGTGGTAGAATAAGTGGAGTGAAGAGAATTAAGATGTAAGTAAAACTAAGCGAGAAATTAAATATAGAACAAACAGGTGATTGAAGAAAAAAAGATGTAACGAAAATTAATTGGACATATGAAGAAACTGTCCTATAAGTTTTTTTTTTTCATTTTTTACATTAGTTATGTTATCAATGAGAATTTTTAAGGAATAACAGAAGAAAAAAGGAAAATATGTAACAAAATAATTTTTTTTCCAGTAGCTATGTTTTGATTGAGAAGTTTTAAGAAATAACAGAAGAAATAAAGGAAAACATATAACAATAAGGAAAATTAAGAAAACACGACATAACATCACGATTTTCTTCCCACTTTGTTTTATTTTTTTTTATAGTCGGTATTTGCTATTGAAAAATTTAAACTGACGAAAGAAAAAAAAAGAAAAAGAAATAAAAGCAGTAAAAGTTAACAGACCGTAACATAACCTCTTCATTAATTTTCTCCACGTTTCCTTCACAACATTTATTTACCATTGAGAAACTGGAGGGCAAACTGAGATAAGCTAAAATATTTTCCTTTTGAGTATACAAGTTACAGTCAACCTCATGAATTCTCGACTTGCCTCTCCTTGTCACTAACTCCTCAGTCCCTCACTGTCCCTTACTCTCCTTCAACATTCCCGCCTCTCACTCCCTCAGTCCCTCAGTCGCCAGGCAGCACGGAGGGACGAGGCACCCCAGCCCGGCCATTCATCAGGGCCGTGCATTTTTACACCTCATTTACCCACTACGAGTCCAATCTCTTTAGAGGAAAGGGACAGGGAGGGAGGAAAAGCGAATCGGGGAAGGTAGAGAGGGGGAGAGAGGGAAGGCTTCACATCTGGAGGGAATGACGAGAGAGAGAGAGAGAGAGAGAGAGAGAGAGAGAGAGAGAGAGAGAGAGAGAGATTAAGGCAAGCTGCAAGAAGCCAATAAGACTACACGAGGGAGTTCCTGTGTAAACTATACCTAACTACGTATATCCACCTATCATTCTTGTCCTTAAATTAATCTTCTTTTAAAAATTCCTTATTGACTCGGCCCTAGCAACTTGATTACTGAGTCTATTCCAAAGAGAGAGAGAGAGAGAGAGAGAGAGAGAGAGAGAGATGGGGGAGGGGAAAAGTGGGTAAAGAAACTCTCCGGGCGGTGCTGAAGTTAAGAGTGCAAGAGGAACGGCGGCAGTAGATTAGTTGATGCAGATTAAGCCATTCTGTTGTCGAATCTTAAGAGAGTCTTGAGTGGGCTTCGAATACCAATCCCACTGATCCCGTTCCTGCCTGTGTACGGGATTTCCTCGCCTGAATATTACATGAAGAGGCGGCGAGGCGGCGGAGTGTCGTGAGCGCCAGCCGTCCCTTGCCACACACACACACACACACACACACACACACACACACACACACACACACACACACACACACACACACACACACACACACACACACACACACAAAGGGTTCGAAAACGATCCTATGCGTTAAGGTAGAGTTTATGTACTATTATAGAGGTTTAAAGCACTTTATTCTCCCCTTTCCTCCTCCTCCTCCTCCTCCTCCTCCTCCTCCTCCTCCTCTTCCTCTATAGATCCGCGTACTTGAAATTCTTATTCAGTTTAGATCTGTCTCTTTCTTCTCTTTTCTTTCTTTTTAGTTTTCTAATTTGAAATGGGTTTTTTTCGCTCTGCTATATAGATTTTGTTTTCATCGAAATTCTCTTATTTTCTTTTCCTTTCCGGCAGTTTATTCTTTCCTTGCATTTCTTTTCTGATGACTAGTCTCCCTTTTGCTCCTCCGTTGCATTTAATTTTCTTTTTCTTTTTCTTTCTCTCCTCTCTGCATCCTCTCTTTGTTTTTCCTTTTTTATTTTCACGACTTTTCTGACAACTTATCTCTTGCTTCTCTGATTTGATTTTCTATTTCCTATCTCTCCTTTTGCGCTTCCTCCAGTTCCATCCCCTCTACTTCCTCCTGTCCCTCTTCTCCCACCTTCTGTGCCTCTCCCTCTTCTCCCTCTCTCCTTCCTATACCTCCTCGTCCTCCTCAGGCACCTTCCCCTCTCCCTCCTCGTCAGTCTCCTGCAGCAGGAAGTGTCGGCGTCTGTCTCCGCTGCACTAAATCGTCGGGAAGGGCTTGGGCTATTTCTCTGCGGCTGGAGTGGCCTTCTGGGACGTGGGACTATGAAATTGGGGGAGTCGTGTGTGTAAAGAATAGACGTTGTCCCGCGAACGTGCTGTGTGGGGTTTATGGGCCGCGAGGGAACCGTGTGCCGCGCCTCCTCCACTGTCCCCACACTCTCCCACACTCTCCCACGCCCTGTAAACACGTGCGCGCAGCAGGGATTTACTTGTCTTCGTTGGGGGATTCGTAGGGGATGTCTTCTCGCCGAACCCCTCCCGAAGTGTGAGTGATGAGTGGTGAGTGCCGCTAAAGAGAGAGAGAGAGAGAGAGAGAGAGATGATGTCTTGTATAGTAAGGAAAGAGGAGTCTTCGTTTTCTTTATTTGGTTGTTGAGGGATGGGTAGTTTCATGAGGGTCTATCTTGTCTGCTAGACGGTATGTTTGCTGAGCCTTCTTATTCTTCGTTTGTGTTCCTGTTTGAGTGGGTGGTACCCCTTTCCTGGGCCTCCTACTCCACCTATGTTGAAATTAAGGACACTGCAGTCTTGTTTTGTCATATTAATGCCTCCCTCTCCCCAAACAGGTGCAGCTGACCATCCGCACGCTGCCGGAGCTGCCTGCCGGGGCCAAGTACCAGTGTGTGTGGGGGTCGGCGCCCCCTGAGGATGGATTGGTGACGACTTCTGGGTTGACGTGCGGCACGCCCGCTCCCCAGCACCGGCCGCCCATCCCCGCCCACCACGACCACGTGCTGGTGCCCCTCGCCGTCCGCTCCAGTGAGACCAACAAGGACTTCGTCTCCCGAAACTTTGCCTTCTATGACTGTAGCCGCCACAACACCTGTGGCAGCTGCGTGCGGAGCAACTGGGCGTGCAACTGGTGCGTGTACGATAACACCTGCACGCACAATGCCTCCTCCTGCAGCGGGAACGTCGTGTCCGGGGAAAACGTAAGCATCCTGCAGCTGCTGAGAGAGGTGTGTGGGCCGCCGACGTGCACCACCCTGCCCCCCCCCACCCATCCCTCCAATGACCCCCTCGCCTTGATCTGCATGGTCGCCATTTCTTCTGCCGGCACCTGAATGGCACTTAACCTCTCACTCTCCAGCCACCACGGACCTAACTGTCCCAGCCCCGCCTCCTTGCTCCCCTCCCTCCCCTTCTGCCCATATCACCCTAACCACTCCCCATGCCTGCAGTTTATTACTTCTGCACTCAAGTGCATTCCCATATTGGAACGCATGAAATCTTGCCATTCCTTCCTTCTATAATACTATACTGCCTGCATCACTAATCCCGCTCCTGCCTGCACCACTAACTTGCTCCTTCCTGCACGACTAACCCGCTCCTTCCTGCGCCACTAACCCGCTCCTGCCTGCGCCACTAACGTCTCATGGCCTACACTTACCTCGTATCTTCTGTTCGCATAATTCATTGAGTTGTATACTATAAGGTGTGGTTCAGCTGTGGCTAAGCGCCGAGGACTTTGTGGTTACTGCCAAAGCTCAGTCTTACATTCTGCATTGTTAACTGGGGAGCCAGGGGTCATGTTATGCTGGGGCTTCAGTCTTCGCTGCCGGCGACCTGCCGCGGCGTGTCCTGTAGTGTCATATGTGACTCTTCTTCCCCAGAACCCCGCACAGCTGGCCACGCACGGCTCAGGCTTCTGCCCGAGGTTTTGGCCCGACCAGACTCCCCTGCTGGCGGCGGACGGCGCCCTGTCCGAGCTGGTGTTGCTGGTGGAGAACCTCCCGGTGCCGCGCGTGGGGCAGCTGGGTTTCCAGTGTGTGGTGAGCGTGGAGGGCGCTACCATGAAAGTAGGCGCCAGGGTGATGGGCGGCAGGGAGGGAGGTGACGTGCTCCCTGCTGGCACGTCCACCACGCTGAGCCACCAGCAGCAGCACCGGCGGCTGCAGCGCGTGGTGTGCGAGCCCACCGTGTACCGGTACGAGTCCGCGGAGGGCGAGTACGAGGCGCGCGTCACGCTGGTGTGGAATCGTGACCACGTGGTGGACGCGCGGCCACTCACGCTGTACAAGTGCGGCGTGCTGGGCGCGCACCGCGGCCACCACGACTGTTCCCTGTGTGTTACCCGCCACCCACGGTACCGCTGCGCCTGGTGTGGAGCCGCCTGCCGCTATGCTCCGCACTGTCCCGTGGCCGCCGCCTCTTCCTCACCTTCCCTGCCACGCCCGCCCCTGGAGGACTCCCGCCTCAGCCAGTGCCCTACGCCCAGGATTGACTTGGTGAGTACCTGTCGCTTTGCCTATGGTCAGAACCATTCAGATGTTTTGCTTGCTAGTGAAATATGAGGCCCAGTATAGTGGTAGAATTATGATGTGTGTGTGTGTGTGTGGGTGGGTGTGTGTGTGGTGTGCTGCAATGCCTGGCGCCAGACGGAGGCTTCAGGGACGCAGCGGAGTCGGGTGGCGAGCAGCGCCACTCAGTATTCAGGGAAGTTTATGCAGATTTCATAAGTTTCATGGAGGCTGTTAATACTGTTAGCGTCCGTCTGCGTGACAGCGGGCGGGAGGGAGACAGGGATGGGGGAAGCTGGCCGGGGGGAACGCTGCAGTGTGTGGGATGCGGAGGGAAAATGGAGCACCACATGGAGACAGGAGGTGAAGAGCAGTGTCAGGTGGAGACGGCGGCGGCGGTCAGAGGAAATAGCTGGAAAGAGAATAGAAGGGAAAGGGATGGTTGGGGAGAGCATGCCACCGGGAGAAGGAGGACAGGAGATGGGAAGGATTAGTGAGAGAGGAGAGCGTAGGATGCGATGGAGGGAGAGAGGAAGAGCATCCAGGGAGAGGAGGGGGAGGAAGGGGACGATCGGAGACACTTCTCTCAACGACGCCATAAAAAAGTGAAAGTTTAAAGTTTTGGAAATTTGTCGACCGTTTTCCGCAGACTCTCCTCGTGGCCACTACTTAATTGAAGTTTGATACTGAGGCGCGAACAGCCTGGAGGAGGGAGGGAGGGAGGGAGGCGTAAGGGAAAGCAGAACGTAGAAGGAAAGATCATTTTGTGGAGGTGAAGGAGACATTGGAGGGAAAAAAAGGTATACACACACACACACACACACACACACACACACACACACACACACACACACACACACACACACACACACACACACAGGTGGCTTAAGCCCTAACAGTGTGCAGTAATACGTGGCTTTGTGTTCAATTGAAACTCTCACCACAAAATGACATTCAGAAAATACACATTTATTGCCTTTGTGCTTGCATGTGTGTACGTGCGTGCGTGCGTACGTGTGGGAGCAGATGTCCTAACTGGCGGGTTGACAGTTGTGATGATGAATTTTGATGAATGGACGCTATTTGAAGGGTTATCCGCTACCATCTGCCCCCATCTCCACTCTCTCTCTCTCTCTCTCTCTCTCTCTCTCTCTCTCTCTCTCTCTCTCTCTCTCTCTCTCTCTCTCTCTCTGGTAATCTCGGTCTCCATAAAGATGAGGTCGCTTGTTTATGCGTCAGTGCAGAACAATTATCTGCATTATAACCCAAGTGGGAGTGGAAGGCTTAAGGAAATGAGGAGATGGAGGAGGAGGAGGAGGAGGAGGAAGAGGAGAAAGTATGCATAATTCAAGTTATTCTGGAAGGTCAGTTTATTTGCTATGGTTGCAGAGAGAGAGAGAGAGAGAGAGAGAGAGAGAGAGAGAGAGAGAGAGAGAGAGAGAGAGAGAGAGAGAGAGAGAGAGAGAGAGAGAGAGAGAGAGAGAGAGAGAGAGAGAGAGAGACTTAACACAATTCAGCAAGTGACGTGTTATTATTGTATTGTTAAGTTGATCTGGTACAGCGACACCTTACAGACACACTCACTGACCGACACACCCACAGACAGACAGACAGACAGACAGATACAGGTACTGATGACAAGCGATGCAGCAGACGGAGGAGTCACTGTCATTCTTACACTCCTGACTTTCCGCCCTGGTCCTTCATCATTCCTATTTACCACATTTCCTCCGCCTCCTTCCATCCCTCTCCTCTCCTCTTCATTCCCAAACCCTCGCCGCCCTCACTCTCATTTCCTCTCCCATATCCAACCTCCTTTTCACTCTTCTTCCTTTATGTATGTGTGTATGTGTGTCTCTCTCCCGATGCATCCCTTCCTTGCACTCCCCTGGCGGTGCCTCAGGGTAACACAGTGGCACCCTGCTGTGGAACTTAATGTCTGGTATCAGGGTAGTGTCTTGCCATCCGCCTCTCTATCTCCCTATCTCTCCGCCCCTTCACCTCTCTGTCCCACTGCCCTCTGCCTTTCACCGGACACAGCAGCTTCCCCCCGGCCGGCCAACACGACCCTCCGACGCCCCTCCCAAGACTGATGGGCCTGGACGCTCCTCCCGCAGCAGGTGTCTTATGAATATTGATCATAAGATGGACGTTGCCTTCCTCTCCATTCCTTTGCCCGCTACGGAGATTTACACTGAGAGAGAGAGAGAGAGAGAGAGAGAGAGAGAGAGAGACAGAGACAGACAGACATTCCCTCAGACTGTAAGGGCTTATATTAGGATTAGTGGTGCGTGTGTCTGTGTATCTGTGTGTGTGTGTGTGTGTGTGTGTGTGTGTGTGTGTGTGTGTGTGTGTGTGTGTGTGGTCTGAAGGGGGCGGTGCCAGAGGGGCCGCGACACTGCAAGGCGAGAGGATGTAAGTTAGGAGACAGACGCACGTAAGTCTGGGGTGTCGGGACTTCTGGGGAGGGAGGACTGGGAAGAGGAGGAGGAGGAGGAGGAGTAGGAGTGACGGGTGACCTTGGCGGCTGCAGCGTTGGCGGCGGAGACTAGGCGCTGGAAGACTGGTCGGTGAGTTGCTAATTGAGTGCTGTCGTTGAGAATACTTGAAGTGCTGCTTGAACTGCATGGCCTGCACTGAACACTGGAAGGAGACGTGGCGGCGGCATGCAAAGGACCAGACGCTCCAACAGCACCGCCACCATACACGACGCCGCCGCCGCCACTATGACCATAAGCAAAGGAATCGAAATGCACACAAGCTCGCATCGTGGGTGTGGGAGCAAGGCTTGGCTGGGACGTGATGGCGGTGACGTGTGTGTGTGTGTCTGTGTGTGTGCGTGGTGAGTCGAGTGTGTGAGTGGTGAGTGACGTTTTGAGTGTTAATGAAGGGGTAGGATTGGGGTGGGAGGAGGTAGGGGTATATATATCTGTGTTGGGGAAGGATTGTAAGCATGGGGTGTACTAAGGCGTGTTATTGGTGGCTGCTGGGTATGTTGGTGCTGCGGGGATGTGTTCGCTGGAGCGACAAGTCAGCCTGATGTGTTGTGATCCTTACGTGCACAATAAAGAATACATGACTCTCTGTTGATATATCGATTTATTCATATTGTATTTATCTTTATATTCGTATGTACTGAAATATTTCCACAGTTCCTTTGTTGCCCACTCAGTTTTTTTTTTTTTTCTTCTTTTTATCTCTCTCTCTCTGTCTCAGCTGTCGACAGCTGTTCTCTTTCAGTCTTTTGTGATGAATACTTTTGATGGATTTCACGCCAGCAGTGCAGAGACAATCGCTCCATTAAAGTCAATTGCTGGCCCAACATGGCGGCGGGCGAGTGTTGGTCCAGCTAGGCGGCGGTGGTAGCGGATGGTGGCGGCGTGGCGGCGGCTGGTGGCGGGTCTCTATCCAAAGCAACCATTGCACGGAATGATTAAATTTTTCATCCGTTCACTGTCACTAAATTAAGTTTGTTGTGTTCTGAACACACCGATGATTTATTTATTTATTCACTCTGATTTGTTGAATTTCATCGCGTTCTGTGCCATAAATCCACGTCAGGCGAGGGGCGCGTGTTAATCTATGGCGAGGCGCTGCTTATCTTGCCAAAGGGCGCCGCGGAGACTTGTCGCTGGTGGCGGTGGTGGTGGTGGTGGCTGTACCTCATTGTGAAGTGGCACATTACATGACGCCTCTAGCCCACTGGAGCCTCGCGCTGACAGGATCTGCCCAAAAGGGAGTTAAATTTATGGCAGGTTTTATTTATCTGTCATGGGCCTCGCTGTCCATCCCGCTGTAATGCTTGTTCTCTTTCAGCTGCTGTTTCTGCTACTACTACTACTACTACAACAGCTACTACTACTACTACTACTACTACTACTACTACTACTACTACTACTACTACTACTACTACCACTACCACTACTACTACTACTACTACGGTGGCGGCAACACGCAATCCCTAGAAAGCACACACACACACCACATTTGCCGCAGAAACTTGGAAATGAACAAGTTAATGTGTGCATAATGTCTTGGCGAAGATGGCAAGCCTTAATGAAATTCTTCGAGAGAGAGAGAGAGAGAGAGAGAGAGAGAGAGAGAGAGAGAGAGAGAGAGAGAGAGAGAGAGACTGTGGTAAGAGCGATGAGGCGAAAATTTGGACATTACAATAATTACAGAGTCCACAAATGTGTGTGTGTGTGTGTGTGTGTGTGTGTGTGTGTGTGTGTGTGTGTGTGTGTGTGTGTGTCTGTGTGTGTGTGTCTGTGTGTTTGTGTGACAGTTCGTGTTGACGCTAGAAGTGCAAGTTAAGAATGGGAGTGAATAAAGAAAGGGCCTTTAATGGGTGATGATGACGGGGTACACGAAAGGGTGAAGGGAGAGTGCGTGAGGGGATAGTGAGAGAGAGAGATAGTGAATGAGTGAGTGAGAGGATCTGAGTAGCTGAGAACACGACGAGTCCGCAAGAAAATGTCCTCAATTCTTATCTAATATTGAGTTTCATTCGCTCATAACCTCAAATTAATTCCGCCTTTCCTCTCATTCCTTCATAACACATCCCGATTATCTTCGTCCTTCCCGCTCCCTCTCTCCCTCCCTTTCCCTCTTCCTCTCTCTCTCTTCCCCTTCCCTCCCCTCCCCTCCCTCTACACGGGGCATAATAACCCTTATTCCCCCCACAGTTATGGCCCATTTTTCATCTCTGATTGCTGAATTAATTTGATAATCCACAAAACTACGCCACAAGCAGAGCGGAAGACGAGGAGGAGGAGGAGGAGGAGGAGGAGGAGGAGGAGGAGGAGGAGGAGGAGGAGGAAAATGAAGAAGAGGTTTTGGGTACAGAAGAGTTAATAAAAGGAAGAGGTTATGATAGACGTAATAGTTAAAGAGTAAAAGAGAAAGAAAATATAAGAGAAAAAAAGGAGGTTTAGGAGAAAAAGAAAAACTAAATAAAGAAGAGTTTTAAGTAGAGACGTCTTAGTAAAAGTCAGTAAGAGGAAGAGGTACTGATAGACGGAAGAGTTAGAGAGGAAGAGGAAAGTAGTTCAATAAGAAAGGAAAGTAAAAAGAGAAGGAAAAAAAATGGAAGGAAGGTATATGTAGAAGTTATTCAAGCACATGAAGATAACATGAGAGATGGAAGAAAAAAGAAGAGAAAATACATTAAAAATAACAGCCAGAAAAAAAAGGAAAAGAGAAAAAGAAAGGAATGACTTGTATACTCAAAGGAAAAGGAAAAAAGAGATAAATGCAAATGAAGACAAATGAAGACATGGGAAATTAAACCAGTCTATAAAAAGAAAGAAGTGGAAACGAAATAATGAAATAGACTACGGAAGAAAAAGAAAATAAAGAAGACAAAATAAGCGAAATAGACAGAAAATAATGAAAAGAAGACAGAAAAGAAGGAAAAAGAAGATAGAGAAAAATAATAAGGAAATATGATAAACAGTAAAGTAGGCAGTTAGAGTACACACACACACACACACACACACACACACACACACACACACACACACACACACACACACACAGCAGTGACTATTAAAGGGTATACACGTACTATACTTTTGTCTCCCTCTCTCTCCCCTCTCCCCTCTCTCTCTCCGCTCTCTCCCTCTACCCTTCCCACCCCTCCCCTTCCCTCTCCAGTGTCCCCTAGCCAGTAAAAATGTGACAGCACTGATTAAGAGAACGTTGCAGTCATTTTATGCAGATGTGCGCCTCATTATTATTGTTATTAATGTTATTGTTATTATTTTTGTTGTTTTTTATATTGTTGTTGTTGTTGTTAGTGGTGGTGGTGACGGTAGTGGGGCTATTGTTGTTGTTTGCTTGTTGGTGTATTTGTTAGATATCTAATATTGATTGCAGAGTTGCGATGAGAGAGAGAGAGAGAGAGAGAGAGAGAGAGAGAGAGATTCATTTGACATTCCTGAATCAGAGAGAGAACACAGTTAACATTAATTTTTGTGTCAGTAATGAGAGAGAGAGAGAGAGAGAGAGATTGAGAGAGAGAGAGAGAGAGAGAGAGAGAGAGAGAGAGAGAGAGAGAGAGGAGAGAGAGAGAGAGAGAGAGAGAGAGAGAGAGAGAGAGAGAGAGAGAGAGAGAGAGAGAGAGAGAGAGAGAGAGAGGGATCCTTATATATGGAGGGACATATAGGGGAGGAAAGGAAGGAGGGAGTGAGATTATTCAGGGAGATAAGGAGAGTAGGCAGAGAAGGATCAGGAGATGGAGAGAAAAAACACAAGATGCTGAGGGAGGAGGAAAAAAGAAACTGCGGGTAGATAGAGAGAGAGAGAGAGAGAGAGAGAGAGAGAGAGAGAGAGACGAACAAAATCACAATCATGAAAAAAAACACGTCATACTGAGAACAATTGCAAAACACACTCACTCCCTCACTCACTCACGCAAATAGAGACACAGTAGAGATATCTTTACGAGAGGCGATCGGACATGTAAATTCTTGGAGGACACGAATGAGTGAGTGCGTGAGGGAGAGTGAGAGGGAGTGAGGGGACAGTGACGGCTGAGGAAAGAGAGGCATGGTGAAAGGTGGAAGAGAGAGAGAGAGAGAGAGAGAGAGAGAGAGAGAGAGAGAGAGAGAGAGAGAGAGGGAGGGAGAGTAATGATGCGAACAATGACGGGAAATTAGTAAATATTCTGTCTGTGTCGTAAATAGAAAAGAAATAATAGAAAAATGTAAATTGAACAAGGAAAGAAAAGTTTTAGTAATTTCCTTGACGTCAGACTAAAAAGAGGAAAAAGAAGAAGAGGAAGATGATGAAAAAGAAGAAGAAGAAAAAAGAAAGAAAGAAAGCATATAGAAAGTTAACGAAGGAAAGAGAAGGAGGAGAAAAATGAAGAAGAGAATTTGAAATAATGGAAAGAGGAATAAAAAAATAAATAGAAATTTAAAAAATTCAGGATAATAATAGAAAGAAGGAGGGAATGAAGAATAATAAAAACAAAATAAACAAACAATGAAGATGAAGAAGAAAAGAAAACGAGACCTAGTAGAAAAAGAAAACTAAAAGAGGATAATGGGGAAGAAGAAGAAGAAATAGGAAAAAAGAAATAGAAAAATAATGATGGAGAGTAGGAGGAAGAAGAGAAGGAGGAGGAAAAGAGAAACCCATTATGACTTGAAAAAAGGAAATGGACGTCATAACAGAAAGAGAGAGAGAGAGAGAGAGAGAGAGAGAGAGAGAGAGAGAGAGAGGTTATCATTCAGGCGGTAAAAATATCTTTATAAGGTTAGTGTTGAAGTGAAGGGACAGTTGGTGACCCTCTAACGGTGAAGGGGCCGAGTTGGGGTGATGGATGGGGCGCCATAGGTGGGCCTCGGGGTGATGGGGGGTAATGGGGGGTAGGAGAGGGGAAGAGGGAAGGGGAGATATGGTAGTGGGGGATTTGCGTTGAATAAGTGAGTGAGTCGTGGATAAAGCGTTCCGGATTCATGAATATTTGAATTGTATGGTAAAGGTGAGGAAGAAGAAGAGGAGGAGGAGGAGGAGGAGGAGGAGGAGGAGGAGGAGGAGGAGGAGGATCAGGAGGAGGAAGTGGAGGAAGTGATGGAGCTGGATGAAGAAAAGGAGGACGAGGAGGAAGAGTAAGGAGATGAGATGATAGTTGTGATGACGATGCTCTCTCTCTCTCTCTCTCTCTCTCTCTCTCTCTCTCTCTCTCTCTCTCTCTCTCTCTCTCTCTCTCTCTCTCTCATTTCTACTTCCTATGCATTTCACAGTATCCATCCGCTCTCCTCCTCCTTCTCTTTCTCCTCCTCCTCCTCCTCCTCCTCCTCCTCCTCCTCCTCCTCCTCCATCATCCTTCATCGGCTTCCCCTTAGTCTCCTGGCTTGAGGTAATCCTATTCTCCTCATCTCCCTCCTTTATCATTCCTCCTACCTCCTCATTTATCAGGCGTCTTCATCCACCCTGTTCTCTCTCTCTCTCTCTCTCTCTCTCTCTCTCTCTCTCTCTCTCTCTCTCTCTCTCTCTCTCTCTCTCTCTCTCTCTCTCTCTCTCTCTCTCTCTCTCTTTTGTATCATTACTCAATCTTGTTTATTAATTTATTGCTTTCTTTCTCTCTCTCTCTCTCTCTCTCTCTCTCTCTCTCTCTCTCTCTCTCTCTCTCTCTCTCTCTCTCTCTCTCTCTCTCTCTCTCATACAGTCCCTAAAGCGTCATTACTTCCCTTCCTCCTTCTCCATTCCTCCCGCTTACCTCCCTCCCTTCCTCCCTCTCTCACTCACTCTCCCTCACCCTTTACATTACCATACACTCAGCGAAGCATTCATCCGGAACCCTCACCTCCTCTCCCTCCTCTCTCCTTTTCTCTCCCCCCTCTCTCTCCTTTTCTCTCCTCTCTCTCTCTCTCTCTCTCTCTCTCTCTCTCTCTCTCTCTCTCTCTCTCTCTCTCTCTCTCTCTCTCTCTCTCCCTTGAATCGCAGGTCCTCGTCTTGCTTCCATCTCCTGCCGTTGCCCTCGTTAAGGAGAGAGAGAGAGAGAGAGAGAGAGAGAGAGAGAGAGAGAGAGGGGTTTTGTACTAAGGTGGATGAGAAACCCATTACAATTGAGATATTGTACTAAAGGAATGTTTCTCTCTCTCTCTCTCTCTCTCTCTCTCTCTCTCTCTCTCTCTCTCTCTCTCTCTCACCTGGGTAATCTCACACCTTTACATTAACACACTTTGCCTTTCTAACTTGTGGAATGTGACGGGAGGACGCGAGGTGGCTGGTTGGCTGTTTGTTTATTCTCTCTCTCTCTCTCTCTCTCTCTCTCTCTCTCTCTCTCTCTCTCTCTCTCTCTCTCTCTCTCTCTCTCTCTCTCTATCTATCTATCTATCTATCTCTCTCTGACAGGCATTCCATCAGTTTCATCACTCGTTCGTGTGTGTGTGTGTGTGTGTGTGTCTGTGTGTGTTTGTGCAATCCAGTCTTTCGTAATTCATTTGACTACGCATTTCTTAATCCTCTTTCCCTCTTTCCCTCATCCCGTTTATCCGACCTTCTCTCTCTCTCTCTCTCTCTCTCTCTCTCTCTCTCTCTCTCTCTCTCTCTCTCTCTCTCTCTCTCTCTCTCTCTCTCTCTCTCTCTCTCTCTCTCTCTCTCTCTCTCTCTCTCTCTCTACTTTTTACATGGTGCCGCAACACAACCTTTCACCTTTACCAATGAAATACCGAGGGTGCGTTTTGCATTCCTAAAACACACCCTTTAATTTCCACATACTCTGTTTCTCCATCACTTTCTGTCCCTCTCTCTCTGGCAGACCGTCATAACTGCTCTCAGAAGACCACGTGGCCCTTTTATCATCATTTACTCGCTTCACTGTGGTCTGTATTCACGTGTGTAGGGGAGAACAGGGACCAGAAACACCTACAATCATTCATTTCTCTATCCACTTGCTCCATCAGCCTCCCGTTGCCTCCCCTCTTCCTCTCTGCGTCTCTGCTTCCCTCCTTGTGTGCCTTGTCTGAATAAAGGGGCGAGCTGGCGGATTTCTCGAGGTCTCTCTCTCTCTCTCTCTCTCTCTCTCTCTCTCTCTCTCTCTCTCTCTCTCTCTCTCTCTCTCTCTCTCTCTCTCCTCCCTTCCTGTACACAAAAGCGGCTGGACAGCGTGGATTCATATGGATTACGTTTATAGAGAGAGAGAGAGAGAGAGAGAGAGAGAGAGTGTGTGTGTGTTAATAGTTGTGGTAATGTTGGTATTTTATTTTTCCGTGTTGCTAAGGAAGTGACGGTGTGCGTGTGGGTGAGCGGATGAGTGGATGAGTGGGTGGTGCTGATTGATAGGTGTTTGTGGAGTGCTGGTGGTCGTACAAGTCATGTCAGGCGGTGAAGAGTATAGTCGTAGTGGTGAGGTTTAATAGGCGTGGTTAGTGGTCGTGGCGGTGGCGGCGGTGGTTGTGGTGGTGGTGGCAGCGGCAGTAGCGGTTGACAAGACTCATTAGTGTGTGGCGCCGTCTCTTCACCTCCCCCTCCTTGCCGCGATAAAAGTCACCACCCACTGCCTGAGGTAAACCCGCCCACCACACTATTTACAGGTGTGTGGTCCTCTCTCCCTCCAACTCCCTCCAACTCCCTGTCACCGCAGCGCCTCACTCCCAATTGTCTCCAACACTCCCTATACTCCTTGCTTCATAGTCTTTGTCTCGTCATTAGACCGACCCTTCCTCGTCCCCTTTATTAACTTGGCTCGTCTTCCTAGAGTCTTTGCTATCTCTCGCCAAGGTTCTTTCTTCTTGGTTATTTCTCTTCATATTTTTCTCTTTCCGACGCCTCTTGCTTTGGTGTTTAATCCTATCTACCAATATTTGAATTCTTTATTTCTTTTTTCCAGGTTTCTGCTATATGTTTCTTTCAAATTTCCTCATTTATGTTGTTCCTATATCTCCTTCATCTCTTTTTCTTTTCCCTGTTTTTTTCTTATCTGTGTGACCTTTCCTTATCTCTCATCACCCAAATCATCCCTATGTCCTGTCCTGCTTATCAGAACCTTCAGTCTCATCTATCCTATTCATCTCCTATCTCTGTCTCTCCACACGTCTCTCTCTCATCTGTCTCGCCTCTGTGTAGTCTCAGGAGCCTCTGAACTTTGTAAGGCCGCGGTGGTCAAGGCGTGCATAATTCCATGGCTCGTTGTGGCTTGGCACCTTCTGAG
Organism: Portunus trituberculatus; assembly: GCF_017591435.1. Taxonomy (NCBI): domain Eukaryota; kingdom Metazoa; phylum Arthropoda; class Malacostraca; order Decapoda; family Portunidae; genus Portunus; species Portunus trituberculatus. Next base: position 12,946,501 of record NC_059273.1, read on the forward strand.
AGGTTTTTCTACACTGCCTTAATATGGGAGACGCGGTGCCATCTCCCACACCCTCCCCCAGGCATGCGAATCCTCCTCCCTCAAGTCTCCACGTCATCTGCAGTACGTGAGGCGCTTACAATCCTTTCATCCTCCTCCTCCTTCTCCTCCTCCCTCTGTTTTGCTTGTTTCCTTCGCTTATTTCTTAATTTCCTCTCCTTCTCCTTGTGTTTTTTCTCTTATCTCTTCTTCCTAAGTTTTATCTTTTTACATCATTTCATCTTGTTTGTGTTTCCTGTTTTGTTCTTTTCATGTTCTTCCTTAACGTCATCTCCACTTCATTCTATCATCTTTTTTCTCATTTTCTCCCATTTCCTATCCCCTTTTTATTGTGATTTTTTTTTCTCTTCCTTCCCTTCTTCCTCGTCATCACTCCACTCCATCCTCCCTTAGCATCTTCTTCCAGCTATTCTTCCGTCCTGCTCTTCTTCCTTAGGTTTCTTACTTTGTGTTATTTCAATTATCCATCTTTCTCCCTCACTTTTATCCAGTACTAAGTTATTAACCTCTATAAACTCACTCCTTCCTCTTACCTCTAATACTCACCAGTGCGTGTCATAGCAACAGCCAGCCCAACACGTGGCAATCCCTGTACGATGCAAGCGTCCTCACCTCCACTTGAATCCCTCCATCGCCTCACCACTGCATCCAAACACGTCCCATCATGTTTTCCCTTAGGAGTCTCACACCCTACCCTCCCATGAGCCTTCAAGACTGTCCCTCTGCAACCTTTCCATCATCTAACTCTTCGAATCGCCCACTCACCACCCCACGTCATGTCTTCTACTCTCTATCCTCCTCCTCCTCCTCCTCCTCCTCCCTTCTCCTCCTCCCAAGGGAAGTATCACTCACGCCCTGTCAACCCCGAGAGAGACCTTCATATTGGAAATTACAGAGGCGGAAAGTGTTATAGTGTGGGCTGAGTGGCGGGAGCGACGGGAGGGGCACTAGCGGAGGCGACTTCCCGCTAATGATGATTGCTGTGCCTCTCCTGCTGGTTCTAGAGGGGAAGAGAGGGTAAGGGGTAAGGTGGAAGGGGACAAGGCGTAGTGCTGCAAATTTTCAAGGTTCCTTCTGATATTAAGTGGTAGGAAAGGTTTGGTGCTTTTTGGGAATTGCGGATAGGTGTATATATAGATTTTTCTTTGCCTCTCTCTCTCTCTCTCTCTCTCTCTCTCTCTCTCTCTCTCTCTCTCTCTCTCTCTCTCTCTCTCTCTCTCTCTCTCTCTCTCTCTCTCTCTCTCTCTCTCTCTCTCTCTCTCTCTTTCCTGGAAGATGTGGAGCGTGAATGAAGAGGAATTATTTATGACTTTACTGTCGATTTGTTTTTAGCGTCTCCCTTGTTATTGTTTTGGCTGTGTGTGTGTGTGTGTGTGTGTGTGTGTGTGTGTGTGTGTGTGTGTGTGTGTGTGTGTGTGTGTGTGCGTGTGTGTGTGTGACGGCAGTCAGACAAATGTGAGTGCTTGAGAGAGAGAGAGAGAGAGAGAGAGAGAGAGAGAGAGAGAGAGAGAGATTTATCAAACCATCTTCTGTAAGAGCCAGAGGATGAAAAATGACTTTCGCTGAGGGAAGAAGAGAAGGAGAAGGAAGATGAGGAAGAAGAAGAGGAGAAACAATATGCTGGTACAAAACTTCAGCTCCTCTTAAAGATTCCTTACTGCATCTTTTGTTTTCCTTCACCAACATGCGCTTAGATATGCGTTTATGTGGCCTTGGGTGACAGGAGGAGGAGGAGGAGGAGGAGGAGGAGGAGGAGGAGGAGGAGGAGGAGGAGGAGGAGGAGGAGGAGGAGGAGGAGGAGGAGGAGGAGGAGGAGGAGGAGGAGAAGAAGAAGAAGAAAGATGAGGAAGAAGAAGCAGTGAAAGAACTAAAATAGATAGATGTTGTATAAATGAAGAGAAAAGAAATAATAGCGGGAAGAGAAAAAAAGTTGTAGAATTATTAACCAGGAAGAGAAGGAGGAAAGGGAACACCAAGATGAGGAAAGTGAGGAGAATAACAAGAACAAGAATTAAAACAGAAACAATACATGAAAGAGGGAAAAGTGGAAGAGAGGAAGAGGAAATGGAAGTGAAAAGCTCCTCCTCCTCCTCCTCCTCCTCCTCCTCCTCCTCCTCCTCCCTTAATGGCACCGTAACTCAACGCCAACGCGAGGCCGAGGAGAGGAAATAAGAGGACAAATGCAAAGCATGCTAGATTTTCCACCACTCGTCTGTCCTCGTCACCGGAAAGGCCTCTTAAATGTTGCCAATACCTATAACTCATCAAGCACAGACAGACAGACAGACAGACGTAAAGACACACACACAAACGGACAAAGAGAGGCACATACATTCCCATACAGACACACACACACACACATATATATATATATATATATATATATATATATATATATATATATATATATATATATATATATATATATATATATATATATATATATATATATATACAGACAGAGATAGAGACAAACACACAGACAGACAGACACACATACAAAAGTTTCTATATAGTTGATAGATTCCCACAATCCTCTTTTTCTTCCCTCTTTTTTCCCTCCTTTCTATCATCGTCAAAATGAGGGAAGTAAGGGAGGGAGGGAAGGAAGGGAGAGAAGGAAGGGGAAAGTCTTTGGAGGGGGGCGGAGCGTGGTGGGAAGGAGCAGGTGAGGGACTGAGGGAGGGGGAAAAAAAAAGAGAAATAATGGGTCCCCTGCCGCGTTTTCTTTGTGACGAAAATGGTCTATTTATGAGTAACACGAAGCTAGTCATTGTAGGAAACTTGTGTGCGTTATTATTTTCTCCTTGTAATCATTTCCCGTTTACTTTGTGCGAGTGGGGGTTTTTATTCTTTTTTCATTACATTTTTGTCTGGCGCGGTAAACAAAATGTGGTTGTAATGTCGAGGGTTTTGTCTTTTTGTCTTTTTTCCTCTTTTTTTCTCGTTCGTGGTATTTCCTTGTTTTCAAATTGTTCACTTGGTTAATAGAAACGTATATTAGTGTTGTTATATCATGTTTTTTCTTTCTCTTTCGTTCTCTTCCATCAAATTTTGCTCGCTTTTTTTTTTTTTTTTTGCATCCCTTTCTTTCATATGTTCTGTTCCATCACCAGTTTTGCTTATTTTTTTCCTCTTTCTTTCTTCCATTCTATTCCATCCAGTTCTGTTTATTTTCTTCTCTCTCTCCCTTCCTTTCTTTCGTTCGGTTCCACGCAGTTTTGCTTATTTATTTTCTCTCTTTCCTTCTTTTGTCCTGTTCCATCGAGTTCTGTTTCTTTTTCCTCTCTTTCTTTAGCTCTGTTTCATCAAGTTCTGCTAAAGTATGCAATTATAACGACGAGTACTGCAATAAAAGAAATAGTACATTTTGTAGTGATAGTAATAGTTAAGGAACAGACGTGCTTGATGGAAATACTTAACCATTTTGTACTAGGACGCATTTTTACCATGAGTTTGGGTATGATTAGACGATTTTATTTACATTAGGAACGGTTTATGGATGTCAGAAGATTAATGGTCAGAATCTTCACTATTTTCATACCTACATAAGTCTCTGAAGCTTTATGAAATCAACTAATAGTAAGCAGAATGAATATGGAAACGTGTCATGGTACTGAAGAGGTTAAAGAATGCAGGGATGGAAGGCACAAGTACACTAGAAGCTACATAACTGAGTCTTGAGGAATAAGTGGATAAGGGCGAAAATATGCCTTCATGTAATCACCACGTCCTTAACTGCCGTAGAAATGGACGAAGGGTATTGTTTAACCGTAATTATCTTCAGTTCCTTGGAAAATATATTAAATGATTATTGGATTTCCTTTAGTTCCACTCTATGAATGCCATAACATGCTCCCCTTCATGTTCCTCCTCCTCCTCCTTCCTCCTCCTTGTTCTTGTTCTTCTTCTCATTATTATTATTTTTTTTCTTTTCCTCCTCCTTCTCCTTCTCCTCCTCCTCCTATCATCTTTTTTTTTAATTCACTGTAGTCATATTTTTTTTCTTTTACAATAACAACTATTACTAATGATGAAGATAATAATAAAAAAAAATCTTTTTCTTTTCCTTCCTCCTCCTCCTCCTCCTCCTCCTCTTTTATGCTGACTACTCCCCCTTTCTCCAAGAGCGCCACTGAAAGGCTGACGGAACCATTGCCTGTTATCCACTCACGCCTCTACGTCAGCCCTGCTCAGCCAAGCCCGTGAGGAAGTGCTGGGAGAGTCATGGGGTTATTTATCGTGCCACTGGAGGGAATGAGAGGGACGGTGAGAGGAGCAAGGGGCGGGGAGAGGGGCGGTGACAGAGGTGGTTGTAGGTTTGTATCTGATTACTTAGAGGAAATTGATTTGATGAAAGTAGTGATGGGAAGTGTTAGGGTTGTGTTCAAGTGATCCCCGTGACCCTCTTCTCTCTCTCTCTCTCTCTCTCTCTCTCTCTCTCTCTCTCTCTCTCTCTCTCTCTCTCTCTCTCTCTCTCTTTTTTATACCATGTGGGCTTTTCACGGGAATTTATGGGCTGAAGGGGATACTTTTTGGGGCACCTCCTCTCTCAAAGCACACCCGCTAGGAAACCATTGCCCCGAGTGAGGAAGCCCAACCTACACTCGGACCGTGGACAGGATTCGAACCCGTGCGCTTGAAGACCCCTCGGACCTCAAAGCACACATGGTTCCACTCTCTCTCTCTCTCTCTCTCTCTCTCTCTCTCTCTCTCTCTCTCTCTCTCTCTCTCTCTCTCTCTCTCTCTCTCTCTCTCTCTCTCTGCCACCCTTAATTGTTGGTATCACAGGAGGTTGTCTCTCATCTGTCTCCCTCAAGTGTATCAAAGATCTCATCTCACTCCCATTGTTCTGCACCGTTTCCCCCCAAACCCCGCCCTGTCCCCCCCCGCCAGCTCACATCCCATTCCCATTCCCGCCGGCGTAATTCCAGGTGTCGAGGGCGCGGGAACGAAGCCAGGTGACAGGAATACCGATGATGACGTATGGAAGCCCTTCATGATTGGTCCATTTGTTTTGTCTACTGCCCGTGATGGTTGCCGCGTCAGGAATACACACGATGACGCATGGGCCGCCCTTGCGAGTTGATTGGTTCGCCGGGTTTTTGCCTAGCCAATAGGAAACCTGCTTCCCGGAACACAGACGATGACGCAACGAAAAGCAATCTAGTGTTCTTACGCCATCTGTCAAGCTTTTGAGTGATGGAGCCTTAGGGGTGGGTGGGGAGGCGGCGCGCTGGACGGCTCCTTGAAAATGCTGAAGAAGGGATGTTGGAGAATGGGGAAAAAAGGGAAACCAGACATTTCATATTTCCACGTGTCAGAGGAACATGCCAGGGAGAGAAGCAAACACTGGTGGTGGTGGCAGTGATGGTGATAGTGATGAGAGAAACTGTGCTTCTGGTGAGAACAAGCATGGTGGGAGTGTTTGGCGAGAGTGTGGCGGTACCCTGATAGCTAACCTTAGTATATCTCTCTCTTGTTGCAGATTCAGCCGCTGGCAGGCCCTCTGGAGGGCGGCACGCTGGTCACCATTGAGGGCAGCAACCTGGGCCTGCGGGAGGAGGACGTGAAGAACAACGTCTTCATCGGGGACGTGCCGTGCCATGTCCATGACTACCGAGTGTCCGTCAAGATCACCTGTCTCACGGGCCCGGCGCCCCTCACTCACGGAACACACAGCGGCAATGACTTGCAGTTCCCCGTCAGGGTCACTACGCCCGCCGGCACCACGCGCTCCACCGTCAAGTTCACCTACACAGTGAGTGCGCCTCCCTTGTGTGATTTGAGGAATGTTAATATTTTTTTCAGGTTGGACTAAAACTATTTTTGCTATTAATAGACGTTAGAGAATTTGAATTTTGAGTGTTTGCCATCACAACAAATGCCATTGACTATTATGTTGTTTCCTTATTGCCAGCTCCCTGTTGTTCCTTATATTTCATTATCCCTTCTTTGGCAGTCTTCAGACTGACAGGTGCCAATGTCAACAGTTCTCATTGTCCCTCACTAATACTCCTGTTAGTTGCTCTCCAGAAGCAATGTCTTGACTCACTCCTGTGTCTGCCCCCTGCAGAACGTGAGCGTGACGGGCGTGTGGCCGACGCGCGGGCCGGTGTCTGGCGGCACAGTGCTGTCCATCAGCGGCCGCTTTCTCAACGTGGGCTCCCACGTGTCAGCGGAGCTGGACGGCCTGCCGTGTGTTGTCAACAAGACGCAGTCGTCGTCGCACCGCTTGGTGTGCGTCACCTCGCGGGCGTCTGGGTCTTGGGAGGGCGGCAAGGAGGGCGATGGACTGCCGGCCACGGTGCGGATACTCACTGTGATGGTGGATGGAGCGCGCCGCTCTCTCGCCTCGCCCTTTGTCTTTACGCCTGATCCCAGAGTCCTCGAGCTCAAGCCGCTGCGGAGTCCATGGAGCGGCGGCCGCCTCGTCACCGTCCACGGCACTCATCTGGACGCCATTCAGGCTCCGCGCATCACTGTCAATCTGTTTGAACGTGTTCTCAACTCCTCCGCCTGCCGCGTTCTCAATGCTGACCAAATGGAGTGTCCTTCGCCGCCCCTTGACCGCGACGCCGTGCTGGCTATCCTGGAGGCACAGGACAATCTACGTCGCCGCCGAAGGAGCCGAAGCAGGAGATCTCACAAGATCCAGCGGTCGCCACGTAGACGCGACCACGATGGGGACGAGGTGGCCGTGGACGTGGGCTTCCTGATGGACGGCGTGGCGTCGGTGATGCATCTGCGCCAGCACTTCCCCAACGTGCGTTCCCGCCTCACCTACCTGCCGGATCCCGTGTATTACACCTTCCCCCACGGCGTCAAGCTGTACAAGGGCGACACTCTGGTGGTGGAGGGCGAGCACATCAACGACGCCGCCGACGAGAGTGACGTGCGGGTGACCATCGGTACCGCTATCTGCAACGTGACCTCCCTGGCCATGACGCAGCTGGTGTGCACGCCCCCGGAGATGCAGCCTGAGCCCACCGATGAGCGCGGCTTGTATACCCCCGAGCAGCTGCCCCTGGTGGTGGTGCACGTGGGTCAGTACCTGCGCTTCCCCTTGGGAGTCCTGCGCTACGAGCGGCACAGACGCTTCCCCCTCACCCCCGAGGGTATCGCGGGTCTGGCTGGCGGCGCCCTCTTCCTGGTGCTGGCGTCGTTCGTGGTGCTGGCCGTGTACCGCCGCAAGTCCTCGCAGGCAGAGCGGGTATACAAGCTGATGCAACTGCAGATGGACAGCCTGGAGAGTCACGTGCGCACCGAGTGTAAGCAAGGTGAGTGGTCTTCCTCCGTGGCGGGGCAGGTGTACAGGTGTGGCGCTGCGGTCTCCGAGGTGTGAAGGGCGTAGTAAACTGACAGCAGAGTGAGTGTATCACGAGTGTATCAGTGCGCCCGCCCCCTGGCCGCACCCCGGGCTTGTATTGCGACTCGAGACGGAGGCATGACTGTCCCCGCCCCTGTCTGCCCACCCGCCCACCCACCCACTGCTAATTGGGGGTTGTGTCAACACGCCCGTTAAAGTAACCCGCCGCCGCCCCTGCGCCTCGCACGCACCTGAGTGGGACGTCCTGTTTTATGCGTGATGGACGGCGTGTGGACGGAGAGGGGGATGTGGAAGGGCCGTACAGAGAGGAGACGGAGGAGATGGAAACAGTGGTGGTGGTGATGGTGGTGGAGGTCAGTGTTGTCTTGGTCAACAGTTTCGCTCCACCAATTATCCCGCTGAGCCCGGGCGCAGCTGTGGGGGGCGGGGTGATTGCAGGTTGGGAGGAGGAGCGAGTTGCTAATAGAAGACATTAACGCGTCGCTCTGAGGGGCCGAAGGTCACTCGTTGTGGTGTGGAGGAACCAGGGAGCGAGTCAGTGACAGCGACTACCAACGAGAAGGCACGTTATCTACCGAGAGAGAGAGAGAGAGAGAGAGAGAGAGAGAGAGAGAGAGAGAGAGAGAGATTAATGACTTAACACGGGTCAGATTCAGAGATACTTACAACAAGGGAGAGCCAGTTGGGTACAGGTGGTCATCAGGGTCCATCGCGAGGCGGCGGCGCTCAGCTTGATGGTCGAGATTCACTTTGCAAGATTCACTTTGTTCCCTGCGTGGCTTTGAATCGGCGGCACAAACGAGGAGGCGGCGGCAGTGGTGACGGTGGCAGTGGTGGTGGTGGCGGGTCCCGGCGCCGCCACCACGCCAGGGTTATTGTCCTCCTGAAATACTGCCGACACGATGGTGACTTTTTTTTCCCTATATTTTATGCCCATGATGTATTAGAGTACCCGATCTTCACCCCAACTCCCTCAAACACCCTCCCTCCTATCTCCCCGGACCTTCCCTCCCCCATCTCTTCACTGCATCCTCCCTTCCTCTCCCATTCTTTCTTCTCGTCCCCCTCTTCCTCTTTCTTTCTCAGTGATTTTCTCGCTTTCTTCAATGATTTTTTTGACAGTTTTACTTTTCCTTCTCCTCTTCTCTCTTTTTTCTTCTTTTCCTCTCCCTTTCCCTAACCCTTCCCTCAGTCACCTCTCTCCTCCACACTACTCCACTACTTTCGCACTTCTTTTCTCCTATATTTTTCCTAACTCTACCTTACACTTAGACCTTTTCTTAACGCTTCCTTTCCCTTTGCTTTTCCCTCTCCTTCTTTTCCTTGTCATTCTCCTTCTCCTTCTTCTCCCTCTCCCTCTCTTTCTCCCACTCACCGCCTCTCCCTTCCAGCCTTCGCGGAGCTCCAAACGGACATGACGGACCTGACGGCGGACCTGGAGTCTTCTGGCATCCCCACCCTGGACCACCGCACCTACGTGATGAAAGTGTTCTTCCCCGGCGTGGCTGACCATCCCATCCTGCAGGACCCGAAAGTGAGTGGTAATTCTTGTGTTTGGTATCCTTCGCTGTTTAGATTTGATAGTGTTTTTGTATCCTAGTTCTAATGTTTTGCTGGTTTCATTACATTTTTTTTTACTTGGTGTTTGAAAGAGTAACACGCCCTTATCCTTAACTATTCAGCTTTCATCGCAAGAAATGAGCCTCTTTTTCCTGTTTTACTTTTTCTTAAGTAAGATGAGTAAGTAAGACAGTTTACCAATCATGTCCTTCACTTTTTACATTGCTTGCTCTTATAAACTTGTTAATTCTTCCCATATCCCTCATTTTCCCCTCATAATGCAGAGAGAGAGAGAGAGAGAGAGAGAGAGATAAGGGTGACATTAGTTTAAGAGTAGGGGTAGATGAGGGTGATGGGAGGCTGCAGGGAGATAGAGGGTGAACTGGGGGTGCTGGAGGGTGCATTAGGGGAAAGGGGGGAAAGGGGAAAGGGGGAGAGGGGGACAATGGCAGGGGCGTGAGGAATCTCCTGCAGCATCCATCATGGTGAACCCCAGATTAAAACTACGCCATTAGTCAGAGGTGGTGGGACAGGGAGAGAGAGGAAGAGGGAGGGGAAAGGGGGGAAGGAAAGGCAGACATGCATATTCAGGGACTGCTGGAGTAGGGGGGGGAAAGAGGGGAGTTAGCAATCCAGAAATGTAGAACTGGGGATTATGTGATGATGAACGTGGTGGTGGTGGTGGTGGGGGTTGGGGCAGCGGGGAGGATAGTGGTAGTGGAGGTGGTGGAGGAAGGGGGAAGGGGGAGAAAGAGATGGGGTGTTTGGTCTGCGGTAAAAAGGGTGGTGTTGGGTGGTGGTAGGTGTTGATGGTGGTGGTAGGCGGTGGTGGTGGTGGTGGTGGTGGTAGGTGGTGATGGTAGTGATAGAAGGAAGGAAAGGAAAGGGAGTTGAGTAGAATTTTGATACTGAATGGGAAGAGAAAGTTAGTGATGAATTCTGTTCCTTGAGTGATTATCTTTCGTTCCTTTTTTTAACTTCTTTTTTTTCTAGATCCAGACGCTATAATTAAAAAAAAATAAGAAAGTGAAAAAGAAGTGAGATTTAAGCGATAAAAAAACACAGGTAGAGATAAAGAAAAAAGACCAGAAAGGACATAAAAGAAAGCAAAGATGTAGGGATAAAAAGAGAGCTAATAAAGAGGAAACGATAGAAGACAAAGAGGTGAAAGTAAAAGAGAATAAAGAGGTACATATCTGCTTTGCCTAATCTCCAATACTCTCAACATTATGAATTACAACACGCATAGAGAGGAAGGAGACGAGAAGTGGCATTAAAGAAACACGAAGGAGGAAGATCAGAGGAATGAGAGAAAAAGCACAACAAATCCTCTTTCCTTAACTTCTTACGTGCATATTCAACTCTTCTTAACATCCTGATATACTAAAGACGGGACAGGAGAGGATAATGGGGGAAGAATTTAAGAAACGAAGGGGGAGAGAGAGAGAGAGAGAGAGAGAAAGAGAGAGATGAAAAAAAATAAGATCCGCTCGCAAGGTCAGTCTAGGTTTACCCTCATCAGCACTCAGCACCCTCCCTCCGTCAGCACCTGTAGCGGCTCGAGTCAGCACACCTCCTTGCACTTTTATTCACTTCTAATTAACAAGCACAGGAAAAAAGTATCTATCATGAGCGTAAGAGCCGTCTGCGGGGAGGAGTGACAGGCAATGTGTTATCAGTGAGCGCTAATGTGGGCCAGAGCTGCCTGACTAGTGGCCGGTCCATGCACGTGAGCCTTGGACGTGCCTGTCACCGCCCCGTGCCTGAGAAGGAGCTAGGAGGAGGATGGGGAGGAAAGGGGTACAGGAGGCCAGTTGGTTTGAGGTGCGCGAGGATGTAGGTGGAGCAGACCATTACTGGCTGGGTTATCTTCGACACTCGAGGTGAGAATGAGCAGGCCCGGCTAATGCTCTTCCCTGAGTGCCTTCGAGGAGCGATAGCATCCGGCAGACCCTCGCGACAGACCCTGGGTGGCGGTGGTGGTGGATGCGAGGAACCAACAGCTGTTTTCAGGATAAATATGTCAAGAAGAGATAGTTTGATTGGTTAATAGCAATGCCTCTCTGCGCACCTTGCATGTGCGCTATGTCTCTTCTTCATAGCATTCACAGGGAGCCCTTTAACTCTGCCTGTTCTTCCTTCTCCGAAAAATTATAGGAAGTTCTCTGCTATCTTCCGTATCTCTTCTCTGCTTGTTCTCCTTTTTCCCTTGCCTTCTTTTTACTTACCTCTCCCTCTTTCTCCTTAACACTGACGGAACTTTTTATCTTCTCTCTTGTCCTCTCTGCATCTCTCCTTTCTTCTTCTCCTTTCTATCTTGTTCCCTGCCTCTTTATCTCCCTCCTTCTTTGAGGACGTGAGATGGTGGGAGTAAGATGGGAGAGTGTGGACGCTTGGCAGAGGGTGCAAATGGAAGTGATTGAACGATGGAAGAGGATTAGGAACAAGTAAAGATAGAGGGAAGGAAAGAAGTGGATTGGAAACAAGTGGAGACAGTGAGAGAAGTAAAGGAGGGAAGGTGGATTGGGAAGAGAATGAGACAGAGTGAGAAGAGAAAGAGAAGTCAGAGGGTTGAGAGAAGAGTGGAGATGAACGAGGTGGAGCTGCGGATGGAGGGAAGTTAATGCCACGTCCATTAATCGTCCCCTGGTTTGCATTCCACTTAATGTAATAAAACCTCACTTCTTTGCCTTTTTTGTGAGAGTGATTGTGCCCTGTAGACTAACCAACATGTGTCCGTCTATCGCTCTGGACCACACACACACACACACACACACACACACACACACACACACACACACACACACACACACACACACACACACACACACACACACACACGGTTGTCTCTTAGCTCATAGGCACACCCACACTCTCCTCCCAAGGCCTTATTACCTCACGCCCTCACGCCTATAGTATAAGACGGAGAGAAGACAGAGCATGGGTGTGGAGGGAGGGAGTGGGAAGTGCGGGGGGGTGTGTAGTTAACGAGGGCCCTATCTTACAGCTACACCCAGAATCCATTTGGCGGGTGATAGCGCAGGGCGGGTGTCAGAGGCAGCGTGATTGCAAGCGAAGGCTGAGAGATGGAGAGCTTGATTCCCATCTGTCAACGCCCTTCCTTGGGAAAGCCGCTTTTAACCCCTCAGTACTAGAACGCATTATTTATCATGAGTTTTGGGTATGATTGGACGATTTTATTTAGATTAGAAAGGGTATACTGAGGTCAGAAGATTAATGGCTAGAGTCTTCAGTATTCTAATCGTAACGTAAGTATCTGAAGCGCTATAAAATTACCAAATAGTAAGCAGAATAAATATGAAAACACGTGATGGTACTGAAGGGGTTAAGGATTTTAGGGTCTCAAGAAATGTTTTCAAAGGCAACGAATAATTACTTAAGTTATCTTATTGTAGGACGCTAGTGTTTGATTTTTAGGCTCTCATATAATTTTCAAATGTCAGAAGTTTTTAGTCGGGTTGTCGGTCTCTTCATCTTTGTGAGTCAAATTAAAGTTGCAATGAATTATTTTCAGAGGCCGCGGAGCGTTTCAAAAAGGCTATTTTCAAAGGCCACATATGATTCGTATAGTTTTCTTCGTCTCATCTTTGGCATACTGTTGATAAACATTTTTGCTCTTAAAGGGTAAAGAATCGTTGTTAAACTCTCATTAATATCATGGAAATGCGTGAAAATCTTAATAACTTCGAGAAAAGTGTGTGTGAAGTAATGTTATGGCTGATGATGGTACAGAAACGCCATTAAACTGTTACTAAAATTATAAAAACACTCCATAAAACCGCAATAACTTCTAAAATTTGTTAAAATAAGCTGAGATGAGACGCTGAAACGTTCCAAAACACGAATATTGCATTAGTAAACGGAATATCAGTGATCTACTTAAGTTCCTGCTGAATTTTAAAACAATTTACAGAAAGGAATAATTATTTTATTTTTAATGTCCTCAAATCACACCAATTGTTTTTTTTTTCTCTCTCGTAAGGTTCACACACAGTTCCATTAGTAATATTTTTTTTTTCCTTTTACTAAGCGGATGTATAATGCAAGATGGGCGTGGTGGTAGTGGTGGTGGTGGTGGTGGTAGTAATAGTGGAAGTGGTCTGATGTTTGTGTTTTCTCGTCCTCACTTTTTTTTTCTCCTGCTATCTAGAAGTTCCTTGTGTGTGTATGTGTGTGTGTGTGTGTGTGTGTGTGTGTGTGTGTGTGTGTGTGTGTGTGTGTGTGTGTGTGTGTGTGTGTGTGTGTATGTGTGTTCTCTTGTATTCCCCATGTGTCGTTTTGTACTTCATGTTCCCGTTCTCTCTCTCTCTCTCTCTCTCTCTCTCTCTCTCTCTCTCTCTCTCTCTCTCTCTCTCTCTCTCTCTCTCTCTCTCTCTCTCTCTCTCTCTCTCTCTCTCTCTCTCTCTCTCGCCTGGGTTCGAATCGCATGCACAAGGAGACAAGGAAGAGATAAAAGTGTTGACAAATTGATAACGACAAGGACGTTTACAGCCAGCACATTGGGTCCTAATGACTCAATGCACTTTAATTGATAAGACAGGAGGGCGTCAGAGGCAATAGAGAGAGAGAGAGAGAGAGAGAGAGAGAGAGAGAGAGAGAGATAGAGAGAGGAGTAAAAGGGATAAAGGTAATAAGCAGGATATAGATAGATGGATACGTAGATAGTCACTGTTAGGGTTAGAGGAGGAGGAGGAGGAGGAGGAAGTGGAAGAAACGTGTCTGTGATGGACATTAGAAGATTACTTTTGCCTGTTTTGAAGGTACACGCAAGGCTACCCACTTAACCCTCCTCCTCCTCCTCCTCCTCCTCCTCCTCCTCCTCCTCCTCCTCCTCCTCCTCCTTCCCCTTTCCCGCAATCAGCCCAGTCTCATTAGCTGGTGTGATAATGAGTGCAGGTGAGACACGCTTGTTGTCGCCTTTTATTAGCATGTTCTGTCTCCTTCCTGTCGAATTGGGGAGGGTGAAGGTGTCAGGTGGTGGTGGTGGTGGTGGTGGTGACACCTTCTGGTCTATTTTACGGAAGATTGATACTTTCTTCGTTATTTAGAAAGAATACTGGGATTATTTTTATTGTTTATGAAAAAAAATGATAATTTGTTCTTCAATATGAAAGAAATTGTGTTATTTCTATACTGTGCGGAAGATTAACATGTTTCCTCTTCTATTTGAAAGAAACCGTGTTATTTTTGTTATGTGGTGAAGAAAACTAACGCTTTTCTTACTTATTTGAAAGTAACTTATTACTGAACAAATAATCTCGTCAATGCAAAAGAAAACATGTTATATATTTTTTTTTGTATGAAAGTATGGTAGCAGTTTTTCTCATCAATTTGAAAGAAAACCTTGTTATTTATATACTATGTGGAAGAAAGCACACCATTTCTTTTCTGTGTGTCTCTATGTCTGTTATTTCTCAGCCAGCGTGGGAAGAAGTACACAAAACAAAGCCACAGTATTCTTGCTTCTAATTTGATGTGTCAGTCACCCTATTACTGTTGTGGGGGGGTGCATGTGGTTGCTCCTCCCCCCACACACTCTCCCTTTATCCATGTCCCCTCTCCCTCCCTTCACTCCCTCCACCCGCTTCTTGATTCCTTTGAGAGGGTGATGGAATTAATTAGTCACACACACACACACACACACACACAGCAGTTACTTTTCCTTCATTCCTTCTCCCTCCCTCATTTTTCATTTCTCTCTCTCTCTCTCTCTCTCTCTCTCTCTCTCTCTCTCTCTCTCTCTCTCTCTCTCTCTCTCTCTCTCTCTCTCTCTCTCTCTCTCTCTCTCTCTCTCTCTCTCCCATAGCCATCATCACCATCACTATGTCACCTAACCTAACTTATTCCTCCCTTCTCTCTCACCCTCTCCCTCTCCCTCTCCCTCTCCCTCTCCCTCCCTAGTACTTAAGACGGCCAGAGTCTGATCACTGAATATTCATAGTCTCTCTTCTTCATAATTTGCTGGAGAGACGAAGACCAGTGGCTTCCTTCTGTCTATGTTTGAGAGAGAGAGAGAGAGAGAGAGAGAGAGAGAGAGCAGGGGGAGGAGATAAAATATTAATGACATCTGTAATGCGTGTTCGGAGGAGAAGAGACAGAGGATGATTCTCTCTCTCTCTCTCTCTCTCTCTCTCTCTCTCTCTCTCTCTCTCTCTCTCTCTCTCTCTCTCTGTCGCTGGCCATTTCTCCCATTTCTTTCATCAAAATACGCTCATTGTTCCCCTCTCCTTCCCCTCCCCTCCCTTTACTCTCCCTCTTTCTCTCTCCCTGCTCTCCCTTTTCTCCGCATTTCAAGACCATATGTTTCCGAGGCTTCATAAGAGAGGGAGAGGAGCAGCGTTGGGTGTTTCGAAGCTTCACGAGGCTATGAAACACTAAACCTCACCTCTCATTATTGTTTAATTATTTGTTTTTTTTTTTATTTATATTTTTATCTATTTATTTGTTTATTCATTTTTTTTATGTATTTGTTTATTTATTTGTGTGTGTTGGGGGGGGGGGAAAGATTTGTGGGAGGGATGGATAGTGGGTGGGTGGGTGGATGGAAGCGTTATTTAGTGGGTGGATGGGTGTTATATTTTGTAGGTGGTTTGATGTGTGGTTATGTTGATCAGTGGATATTGTGGATACACTTGCTTAATTGTCCTCGTTTTTTCTTATTCATTATCCTTAATTATCCACTTAAGTCGAGTTATTCAATATGTATATCCGAGTCGTTTTACCTCTCCCTCTCTCCTGCTCCGTCTCTCCTTCCCTCTCTCATTCTTCTATATTAATTTTGCATAATTTACACTTACTCACCGTGGCAAGCCTTGAAGTGTGTGTGTGTGTGTGTGTGTGTGTGTGTGTGTGTGTGTGTGTGTGTGTGTGTGTGTGTGTGTGTGTTTGTGTGTGTGTGTCAAGAGTGAGGCAGAGTGTTTGAAGTAGGTGGTGAAGGTGAGAGAGAGAGAGAGAGAGAGAGAGAGAGAGATTTCTTCGTACTTCCATCCTTTTTTATATCTTGAAGTTTTCACTCTAGATCTAATAAACCGAAGAGAGAGAGAGAGAGAGAGAGAGAGAGAGAGAGAGAGAGAGAGAGAGAGAGAGAGACATCAATAATAAGACAGCTGCTGAGAGGGAAAAAAAAAGAAATAGAAGTAGGAGAGAAGGGGGAAAAAATGTGTAGAAAATGATAATGACAAAGGGAGAATGGGAAGGAGAGGAGGCGAGGGAAGTGATGCGGTGGGAAGGGAGAGGAGAGAATGGAGAGGGAGTGTTGATTGATAAGGGAGAATAGAGCTGAGGGAGGAGGAATACAAGGGCAATGGGAAGCGAGGCCGAGATGGCACATAATGGGAGGAAAGGAAAGGAAAACATGAGTGTGTGTCCGTGAAATTATGGACTGGAAGAATGAGTGTGTGTGTGTGTGTGTGTGTGTGTGTGTGTGTGTGTGTGTGTGTGTGTGTGTGTGTGTGTGTGTGTGTGTGAAGGCAGTGAAATAAAAAAAAATCATAGGAAATATAGAGAAAAGAAATAATGAAAGAAAAGAAAAATAGAGAAAGTTAACGAAGGACTTACAGACGAAAAAAAAGGGCAAAGAAGGAGAGGAAGATAATGAATAGGATAGAAACTCGCATTTTTTCACAGCATTTCAAACTAAAAATTCAAGTTTTTAAAAGTGGAAAATATTATAAAAAAAAAACATCCAGGGAAAAAAAAATCTTACGAAGAATAAAGAAAAAAATATATAACCTGTGTGTGTGTGTGTGTGTGTGTGTGTGTGTGTGTGTGTGTGTGTGTGTGTGTGTGTGTGTGTGTGTCTGTCTGTCTGTCTGTCTGTCTGTCTGTCTGTCTAAAAGGTTGTGGTTGCAGTGACCCAAGTCTTTAAGACTATTTTTAGATTCTAGAGACGGATTAACAATATTTCTACATTACTAACAGGATAACCACTCTTTACACCCAGACTAATCATCTCAGTGTCCTTTAGCAATAGTCGTGAAGAGAGAGAGCGAAGTGTTTTGAAATACTGGCCTAAGTGGCGACATGTAGCACATCAGTACTCTCTGTCAACTGAAGACTTTTGAGTGCCTTGTGTGCGTTGCCTGTGGTTTTGATGTCCGGGTAAGAATATGACACCTTTGGTTACTTTATACGAAGACAAGTGACGTGCAAAGTGGACGTGACGATAACTCCAGCAGTAAGGACAATAAATTATAATAAATCTAGTGGGAAGTTGCCAGATTCTTCTTCAAGAGAAGTTACCAGATTTCATCATTTAGTTTGAGAAATATTGCCTGATTCCACTAGAGTCAAGGCGTGATAGAAAAGGGGAGAATGTAGCTTATTTCTCACCTGAAAATGATGAAAGAACAGCGATTTATTTCTAGGGTCTAAATGATAGTAGTCTACGTAATCATAGTTTTGTTTCCAACCTAATAACACAACAACAACACCGTGTATTTCTCCAGTGTAAGTAATAGTTAGTTAGCTATTTCTCAAGTCCCAAATAATACCAAATAATATGAGATGTACTCTTACATTAATGTTTTTTTCCTCTGTACAAATAACTAGCTAGCCCATTATTTCCCATCCCTAATTCATCCTTCCTCTCTTCCTCCTCCTCTTCTTCTCACGCACCAATCACATTCAGGGACAAAGGTTCACCAAATACTACAAAGGAGGAACAAGTACCTGATAATCCAAATAATAACAACCTATTAATTATAACTTTTGTCTGGTTTCCAAGTGGCATATATGGTATACGTAGTTGGCTAAGGAGGTAGTAGCAGCCTCTCTCTCTCTCTCTCTCTCTCTCTCTCTCTCTCTCTCTCTCTCTCTCTCTCTCTCTCTCTCTCTCTCTCTCTCTCTCTCTCTCTCTCTCTCTCTCTCTCTCTCTCTCTCTCTCTCTCTCGTCTACGGAAACATTTTAGATGCCAATATTTAGATAGAACTAATCGTTCTTCTCCCTTTCCCTCTCAAGCACATATATTTTGCACGTCAAGATTAATATAATATTGTTTATCCCTTTTTTTATCTCTATCTACATTCATATAATGTATCTTATCTAAGTTAATACCTTTCTCCTTCTCTTTCTTCCTATCTATATTGATTTCAGATATCAAACTTCAGCTAGTATTCCTCATTTCTCTTTCCTTTTCTCTCTACATTCAATTTAGCCTTCAAAGTTAGCCTAAGACTTCTTCCCTTCCCCTTCTCTCACTCACACACTCTCCTTACACATACGTTTAGCAATCAAACTTCACTTAATACCTCTCTTCTCTCTCGCCTGCAGGCGCGCGCTCACGGCCCGAGGACCAACTACGACGTGGCGATGTTGCAGTTTGAGCAGCTGGTGGCAAACAAACACTTCCTTCTCTCCTTCATTGACACCCTGGAGGCACAGAAGTCCTTCAACATCAGGGACAAGTGGGTGACCTGAGCCCGTGTGTGTGTGTGTGTGTGTGTGTGTGTGTGTGTGTGTGTGTGTGTGTTAAGGAATCTCGTAATAGGATATTGCTAGTAGTTGTGAGTGAAGGTAGGAATCCGGTCTTGAATGTGGTGGTACTGTGTGTGTGTGTGTGTGTGTGTGTGTGTGTGTGTGTGTGTGTGTGTGTGTGTGTGTGTTGTCGGCGTCGGTATCAGCGTGGCGGAACATGTGCAGCGGGGTTCAGATAGTGTGACAATCAGTGTAACTACAAGAGTATAACTGCGTGGAGTGTGTCAGGAGAAGGGGGAAATAAATCTGAGAAGGGAGAGAAGAGGAAAACAAAATGCTATTGCATTCGCTTCCTTGTCTTGCTTGGCGTTACTGAGACGAGAAGACGAAGGACAGTAGATGTGGATGTCATAATGAACTGGGTACCAGGTTACAGGAATGTGTCTTTGGTGGTGATGATAGTGATGTGCTTTGGAATGTAAGTCAGCTTGAAGTAATGTTCGTAGTGTTGCAGTGAATGTACATTGCAAGACTACAGGAGGAGACTAAGTATACTTATCAATTTTACTGCTATGGTTTCCTTTAGTTAACTTTCAAATTACTGTAATAGATTTTGGATAAAGAAAAAACAAGAAAACGAGGTTAACTTTATCTTGGCTAAGCTGCAAAAGTACGAATTTAAGCAGAGAAATTTAGTTGTAGTAGAAAAAATAGTCTCTTGAAAACTATTCATAATTATTACAAAGATTGAATATTAGAACCATTAAAGCTAGGTTAAGTTAGGTTAGTTATATAGCCAAGTAAAGATTATACTCACTAAAATGAATGCGATGAATGTTACTAAGGAATGTTATTTATCATGGCGCGACACAGACTGGAATGTGGCAGCGAAGGTGGAGGCGAGGGATGAATGTGCGGCGATGCAGGTGCTGATAAAGAGATGGAGATGAGAGACAAAATAAGCTTCAGATGCAGTGTGATGATGAAAGAGCGTGAGTGAAGTGGAGGAATGTGATAAAAAGGAGATGAAGGATGGATAGTAGAAAAGAAATGGAGATATAATAAAAAGATAAATTAAATAAGGTGTTGTAGAAGTGTTTAAGAAGTGGAGATATGTAGAAAAAAGGATATGAAGGATGAGAAAGAAGTGAAAATAAAAGGAAAACACGAGACAAAATAAGGTGTAAATATAATGAATGCAGTGGAAATAGATATAGATGGAATGTGAAGGACAGGAGGACAAGAGAACATCACCAGCATTGCCTTGTCAATATTTTAGATGAATGATGAATGTGAGAGAAAAGATGTGGAGATGATTAATGTATGTATGAAAGTAAATGAGGTGTTTTCTTAATATAAGAGGAACACTAGCCTAAAATTATTCAAAACAGAAAAGAAAATCTACTGAGACCCCCGAACCTAAAGAAAGGCAAAAAGGAATATCTAAAATTGGAGGATTGAGAACCATTGAAGATGCACTGTGGTGGCAGTGAAGATAGAACGTGGAGGAAATAAAGAACAATAGAACTTCAGTATGTATTTCTCTTTATTCCAGAGTGAACGTGGCCTCCCTGGTGACGGTGCTGCAGATGGGACGCATGGAGTACCTGACGGAGGTGATGAGGTGTCTGATGCTGCGTCTGGTCGCCAACGCTGCTGCCACCAAGCACCCGCAGCTCATGCTCCGCCGCACCGAGAGCGTCGTGGAGAAGATGCTCACTAATTGGATGGCGCTGTGCATGTATAACTATCTGAAGGTGTGTGTGTGTGTGTGTGTGTGTGTGTGTGTGTGTGTGTGTGTTTGTGTTTGTGGATCTGTGGATATAGGATGGAAAGTACAGTCCTAGAATGTTTTTGTTCTTTACCTATAAAAAGTAACATAACAGTGACTTTTCCGTTCTCTCATTATGGTATTTTTACTCATCTCAAATTGTATTATGTATATTTCTTATCTCACCTTTCTTCTTCTCTCACGTTGTGCTAAGCTTTGTCTTCCCCTCTCATACTGTTCCTCCCTCTCTTCCCGTGTACCCATCGGTGCAGGAGGACGCGGGCACGGCACTGTTCCTGCTGTTCAAGGCCATCAAGCACCAGGTAGAGAAGGGCCCCGTGGACGCTGTAACCCACGACGCGCGCTACTCTCTATCCGAGGAACGCCTTCTCCGGGAGCAGGTGGAGTTCAGCCCCGTGGTGAGTGTTGCCCCAGCCGCCCCGCCCTGCCGCACCCCACCACATCTCCAGGGGCAAGCAGGGGCTGGGGACGCCTTTTTTGTCCACCTGTTTTAGCTGTTTTTATGATTTTTTTTACAATTTAAAAAGTCTCCCTCCTGATCACCTTTGTCTCGCTTGTTGCCACTAATTTAGAGAGGAGTCATTAACGATCAGTTGTAACATCAATGTGTCCATAGACAGACCTGTGATTTGCTGGCGTAGGGAGCAAGGGAGCCTGACTGGCCGAGAGCCGCCTGGAAGAGGGCAGGTGCTAACTCAGGTGCTCATGGGCTGGCTTTCGGAGGGAGCTTGGAGGGTGGTGCTTGGGCGAACAGTGCTTTCAGGGGCCGCTTGTGGGTGCTCGCTTCAGGGGGGTCATTACAGAGGACACCTTTTTTCCCATTCCTCCTCACCTGGTCATGAGGAAAGGAGCAACATCGAACCCTGAACATATCCCCTATGCATCCCCAGATCCTATTGTCTCTTCACCCCTCATTCTGTTTTAAGTCCACTATTCCCTTCACTTCCCATCTGTCTTAAATCGTTCGTACTTGAGAATTTCTTAGTTATCCCTCCAGACTTTGTGGACTCAAGGTAAATTCAACTCCCGGGAACTTGTCACCGAAAAATCTGCGACCAGTTCGAAAATCCTGGAGTAAGTTTAGCGACCTTGAATAGAGGAGAATGAGGCGCTAGGGCGTGGTAAAGGGAAAGGGTGAGGGTGTGGCGTGGCGTGCGTGGAAGGGAACTCAACACCTAACCCCTGCCTGCCACACCTACCGCCACAAGACACGGCAGCAGCAATCAGAAGGGTGTGGGAATGTGCACCGGGCAAGACAGAGGCATGCAAGGGAATGTGTGTGAGGGTATGACATGCTCCGTGTGTGTGTGTGTGTGTGTGTGTGTGTGTGTGTGTGTGTGTGTGTGTGTGTGTGTGTGTGCGTGTAATGATTGCATACGTTAGTGGAGTGTACGTAGTGTGTGATGGTCTGACAGTTTAATACTTGTG
Organism: Portunus trituberculatus; assembly: GCF_017591435.1. Lineage (NCBI taxonomy): Eukaryota > Metazoa > Arthropoda > Malacostraca > Decapoda > Portunidae > Portunus > Portunus trituberculatus. The sequence goes on from NC_059273.1 coordinate 12,968,086, forward strand.
TGTGTGTGTGTGTGTGTGTGTGTGTGTGTGTGTGTGTGTGTGTGTGTGTGTGTGTGTGTGTGTAGGCTGTGGAGAGACACTGTCATGTGAGAGTGATAAATGGTGTGTGTGTGTGTGTGTGTGTGTGTGTGTGTGTGTGTGTGTGTGTGTGTGTGTGTGTGTGTGTGTGTGTCCGTCCATTGTAACACGTCACATAGAGCCATAACACACACACACACACACACACACACACACACACACACACACACACACACACACACACACACACACACACACACACACACACACACACACACACACACACACACACACACACACACACACACACAGAGAGAGAGAGAGAGAGAGAGAG
>NC_059273.1:12973437-12995937 GCF_017591435.1 Portunus trituberculatus
AGAGGCAGGTGGCTCCATCCTAAGGTGCCGCCACAGGTGTCTTGGGGGCAGTAGCAGGTGCTCCCGGCCCACTTTGTGACTCACCTGTAATCGGCTTCCTATTCTCTCCTTGCAGACCATCCACCTGCTTCATGATGACCCTCACTATGAAAAAATTCCCTACCAGACAACCTACAGTGTATGTATGCCTCGGGCGCTGTACACTTCCTTTGTACACACACACACACACACACACACACACACACACACACACACACACACACACACACACACACACACACACACACACACACACACACACACACACATGTATGCACTACACCACCATAGGTGTAGACATGTAAATATGTGTGGTGAAAACGTAGGCATTTAACACACACACACACACACACACACACACACACACACACACACACACACACACACACACACACACACACACACACACACACACACACACACACACACACACACACACACACACACACACACACACACACAGGGTCTTCATTGTTTCCAAAAAAAAAATCCTCAAGAATCATTAATTAACCTGCAACAGCTAAGTCTTGAACTAACCCAATCGTGACTCACGTAATCCACTCTCGGCCTCGCTCACTAGGACGCTATGTTTCCCCCTTGCCTAACTGCCTGCAGCGCTCCCCCTCCAAACCCCGGGCGGAGCATAACCCCCTTAACGCTTGTGTATGTACAGAGTCAGGATGCGTCATAACCGGAGTCCTGGCAGAGTGAGAGAGAGGAGTGTGTACAGGAGAGTGCAAATTGAATGTCACCCTTAGCCACTCAGTATTCAGAAATATTTCATAACTGGGTTCTTAAAGGGAGAGAATACTGCTGTAGGTGCCGGAGGAGCGAGGTGCTTGATAGCGGGGCGGGGTGGGGCGGCGACATGCACGAGGAGTCTCGTAAAGTAATTCCCTGGGTAGTTCCTTCGCTGCAGCACGGACTGTAATCTGAAATTACCTGCTCAGCACCTTCACTATTTTCAAAAGGCGCTGGTTTTAAGTAACAGAGTTTCTTAAGAGTGTTTCTTTATGGTTCTAGTAACAGGTTAACAAGACATATACATGATTAACGGGGAAAAAATCTTGAAAACCCGGCTAATGACCTTGTGGCCTTTGAAAATAGTTATGGTGAGAGAGCAAAGCGTTTCAGAATATAGGCGTCGGGAACCCAGCACGTGACAGCAGCCAGGCCGGTGACGCTCCCTGACCTTTTTGACGGTGTGGCGGTGACTTGACTTCCTGATTGGTGGAGAGTGAGAGACGTGTGACGAGGCCCTAGGAGAGTATTAGTCTTTATGACGTGACTTAGGGACATGACTAACGACTGAATGCATTGAGGTAATATCTTATGACTTAGGCTTACGAGGACCTTTGAGTGGGACTTGTTGGTGACATGACTTGCAATTCACACGACCCGAGGAAGGAAGATCAAAAGGACTTGGTGACCTGTAGAGTTGAGTGAAGGATTCTTGTAGGCATAGCGAGAGGGTGAATGACCGGCAGGAGTCTGAAGGGGTAGGACCAGCAGGGGAAACACAAAGCAATAGATCACAGCGCCCAGCCTGACCCTTGTAGTGCCTGTCTGTCTTGTGTGGGGGGCCGGTGGGTGGAAGGGTGGATGGGTGAGGGTGGAAGGTACACAACCCCACTAAAATCTCACAGGCACCCACCCATCTCACTTACCTCCCTGACCCATGCACCCTCAGCCCTCATCCCTCACCCGCTGCCCTCCCACCTCTGCCCACCAAGTCCCACACCTCCTAGCGTAGGTCTGGACGTCTTGCCTGGGAGCAGTTTACTCCTAGTCACCGTAACTCTTGTAGTGTTGACTGTCTGAATGCACGGTAGCCTCACTCCACCACTCTCCTCTTGCACACTCACTCTTGCTTTCACTCTCTCTCTCACTCTCACTCCCACTACTGTTAATGGTGCATCCTCTATGAGTAGACTCAATAAAAAGTGTATATTATTATCAATTCACTAATGCAACAAGACCATTATGAACGCTGAATGTTTGTTTAATGGAACGTTCTTCTTTTTTTTCTCCCCTTCGTCGCCCCGACAGACGCTGAACATGTACGCTGAGGAGTACGAGGAGAAGGTGCAGGTGAAGGTGCTGGACTGCGACACGATCAGCCAGGTGAAGGCCAAGATCCTGGACGCCCTCTACCGCAACACTCCGTACTCCCTCCGCCCCTCCGTCCACGAAGTCGATTTAGGTGAGTGCCCGCTCCTTCCTGCTGGCGGCTCCGTTTTCTTTCTGCCAGCGTTCGGAGAAGAGAGAAAAATTATCTATTTTCTGTGTCCATTTCAACCGTGATTGCCGACCGACCGAGCGAACGAGTTGAGTTTATTTTATTTATTTATTCATAAGTGCAGAAAGTGCCGCTTGTTGTTTGGGTGAAGTAATGTCCTGTTTGCTGTGAAATGGGTTGGGATAATGTGTGTTGGATTTTTACTCTCTCTCTCTGCAAACTACTCGTATTCTTTCCATGTCATTGCAGTTTTGTATGCCTCACTTGCACAGGTTTATGTTATATGTTTAGTATCCACCTTTCCACCTCGCCTCCTCATCTCATCACCCTTCTAACATTTTTTTTCAAACACCATCACTGACTTTTCTCCTCTCTGCGTTCCTTTCTTCATACCAAAATTCTACCCTTTCCTCCACGTCTTATTCCATCCCCTACGGTCTTATCACTTAACACCTCATACCATAATTACATTCTCTTCTTCCTCTTATTCCTTTCCCTCTTTTCCAAATTCTCCCAAACCAACATCAATATCATATCCTCGCATCATGTCGCTTTAGTAATATGAAATTGTAAACGTTCCCCTTCTCCCCAAAAAATAAATAATAGGTAAAATAAATGAATAGATAGATATCTTCCCTTTTCTCTTTCATTTCTTATTTACCAACTCCTTCCACTCCAGACTGACGTTTGTCCAATATTCTATCAACATATCCCTCTACAAGTACCTACATATATATATATATATATATATATATATATATATATATATATATATATATATATATATATATATATATATATATATATATATATATATATATATATATATATATATATATATATATATATATATATATATATATATATATATATATATATATATATATATATATATATATATATATATATATATATATATATATATATATATATATATATATATATATATATATATATATATATATATATATATATATATATATATATATATATATATATATATATATATATATATATATATATATATATATATATATATATTCTTCCTTATCCTTCTCATTTCCATTTTTCTTTCCTAACCCTCCTATCTCCTTCTTACAGAGTGGTTATCCCTGTTCCCTTAATAAATCCCTATGCTAATACCACACTACCTTTTCTTCTCATCATCTTCCCACCTTCACCACGACTTTACTAACTTTTTTTTTACCATATCATCTCACTACCTTCCATATTGAATAATCTTCTTCCTAACTTGTCCTTTCCTTCTCATTCTCATCATCTCCCTACCTTCATCAAGCCACGACCTTGTTTTATTTTATTTTATTTTATTTATTTTATTTTTTTACCATCGCATCACCTTTTTACCTTCTTCACGACCATCTTCCTGCAGAGTGGCGTCACGGGCGAGCTGGACGAGTCACTCTGAGCGATGAGGACAGCACGGTGGTGACAGGGGCAGGCGGCTGGCGGGCCCTCAACACTTTGGCCCATTACGGTGTACGCGACTCAGCGGTCATGGCACTCATTCCCCGACAGAACGACTCATTCTCCTCCAACTGTAAGTAATGATCGTGTTTCTGGGTTTTTGGTGTGTGTGTGTGTGTGTGTGTGTGTGTGTGTGTGTGTGTGTGTGTGTGTGTGTGTGTGTTTAATTCACCTCGGTCGTCTGCTGGTCACCCAGCCAGTCTTCTCCATTACGGAGCGAGCTCAGAGCTTCGGGTAGGACTGAAACCACAACACACTCCACACACCGGGACAGCGAGGTCACAATCCCTCGAGTTACATCCGTACCTATTTACTGCTAGGTGAACAGGGGCCACACAGGCCCATTTGCCTCGCCGCTGCCGGGACTCGAATCCGGCCCTCTTGATTGTGAGTCGAGCGGTGTGTGTGTGTAATTCACTGTTTGATCTGCTGCAGTCTCTAACGAGACAGCCAGACGTTACCCTACGGAACGAGCTCAGAGGTCATTGTTTCCGATCTTCGGATAGGCCTGAGACCAGGCACACACCACACACCGGGACAACAAGGTCACAACTCCTCGATTTACATCCCGTACCTACTCACTGCTAGGTGAACAGGGGCTACACGTGAAAGGAGACACACCCAAATATCTCCACCCGGCCGGGGAATCGAACCCCGGTCATCTGGCTTGTGAAGCCAGCGCTCTAACCACTGAGCTACCGGGCCTGTGTGTGTGTGTGTGTGTGTGTGTGTGTGTGTGTGTGTGTGTGTGTGTGTGTTGGGCCTTTGGGCTTATTGTAGGTTTCAGAAGTCGTTACATCTTTTCTCTCTCTCTCTCTCTCTCTCTCTCTCTCTCTCTCTCTCTCTCTCTCTCTCTCTCTCTCTCTCTCTCTCTCTCTCTCTCTCTCTCTCTCTCTCTCTCTCTCTCTCTCTCTCTATATATATATATATATATATATATATATATATATATATATATATATATATATATATATATATATATATAGCTTTCTGATAAACTGATGCATTAGTTTGTTTGGGGTCGTGAGGAAAGAAACGGAGGATAGATATTAGTTAAAATTGACGCAGTGTGTTTGGTTGTAGTTGTTTTGATGAGACATTTCGATATTATCAACTTCCTTTTATTCTTTACCTTCTTCATCGTCCTCACTCTTGTTATAGTCACTTTCCTTTATCATCTACCTCTTTCTTTCTCCCTCTCCGTCTTCCTCTTCCTCTCCCTTAACTCCCTCCCTCACTCACCTTCTGCTCCCACATCACACAAGCTGGTGATGGAGAGTCTTAGGAAGGAGAAGGCCGGGGATAGGGGTGTCTGGGAGAGGCTGGGAGGAGTGCTGATCGGTTTCCCTAAGGGCGGCTTGGATTTTATTAGGTTAGTGACGGCTGGGCGTTGTTGTGGGCTATGGCACCCTTAGGATAAACCCATTTGCCGCCTCCTCTCTTGAACGTGGTGTGATGTGATGGCTGGTGTGATAATCTAGGTCCTGGATTGATGCCCTTGTTATTCTGTACCTGCACGTAATTAACAACCAGGTGGCTCGGAATAAATTGTGGTTATCAGGTGGGAAGCTTCATTCTAGTGGGCAGGATGGGTTAGTTATCGATACGCCCCCGTGGCAGATCTTATTAAAGTGGTCAGATTGTGGCGTTGTATGGGTCGTTCTATTAACCATGCATATGTTTAGCCCCGCCTCGTTCCTCGCCTCGCCTACCATCGCCTCACACTGGTCACTTTTTCCTTTTTTCTCCATTGTTTTTTGGGGGGCATAAGATTCAAAGAGATGGTGGTTTAGTTAAGAAAGCGATTGATTGTTGTTGCTATTGGTGTTGGTGATGATGGTGGTGATCGTGATTGTGGTGGTGGTGTTTTTCCTCCCTCGTATCCTATTTGAATTATTGTTATTGGTAAGGGTTGATGTTGATTATGATATCGTTCATTACTGCCGTGGGAACAGGATTTGGTAGTGATAGGATGGCAGAGAGAGTAAGGGAGAGGGAAGTGGTGACCGTGGTGAAGATATGTAGTAGTAATAGTAGTTAGTGATGAGGCGTAGATGTAAAAACTGATTTTTGTTGTAGTTAGATAAGTGGTAGTAGTTATGATAGGTGTTAACTGTGGTGTGGTGACAGTAGTGATGGTGGTGGTGATTGTGGTGGTAAAAGGCCATGATGAGTGTGGTGGCTGGGGAAGGTGTTGTTAGAGTTAAAATTGTGGTGAATAGTGGTGATGTTAGCGATAATGGTGGTGATAGTGGTAGTGCTAATGATTATGATAATAGTGGTGACTAATAATATTATGGTAATGGTAATACTGAATCTACCATTAAGATCCCTATTCAGAAAAAAAGATAAACGTTGTTCTATTACCACCACTGTTTCTAAAGACCAAAAAATGAGATTCCCCAAATTCCGTAGAGTATTTCTCCTGTTCATAGTGTAGAAATCGCGTAAATCCATCAATTGAACCGTAAAAACAGTCTTAACCCCTTCAATAATGGGACACACTTTTACCTTGAGATTTGTATACGATTAGACCATTTTATTGACAGTAGGGAAGGTCTATGGAGATCAGAAGATTAGTGGCCACAGTCTTTACTATTCTAATCCCACACATGGGTTTCTGAAGCTGTATAAAATCACCAAATAGTATCCAGAATGAAATTGGTAACGCGTCATTGTACTGAAGAAATTAAAAACCGTTACCACTTCAACTAGAACGTATCAAAAGTTGTGGAAGTGAGGCAGAATAGTAGTCGTAATTGTGGTGACGAAGAGGCAGTGGTAGTGACAGCGGAAATGGTGGTGACAGCGGCGGTGTGGGAGGAAGGGGGATCGTCACTCCCTGGACACGTCGCCTCACAGCCTCGCGGGGCCTCAGCCTTTGGTAAACTTTGCTGGCTATTACCTTAATTGGAATAGTTCTTCAGCCCCCCTGGATGCAGATGAGTCATCCATCTTGCCGTCTTATCGGAGGAGTAGGAGATGGTATTGGTGGTGGGGGAGGGGAATGCACATTTGCCTCCACCGAAGATGTTTTGATTACGAATTCCAGAATTTTGTTGATGGGTTTTTTAATCACACCACACATTCTCTCTCTCTCTCTCTCTCTCTCTCTCTCTCTCTCTCTCTCTCTCTCTCTCTCTCTCTCTCTCTCTCTCTCTCTCTCTCTCTCTCTCTCTCTCACACACACACACACACACACACACACACACACACACACGCACACGCACAGTCTCCGGGTTCTCGTCTCCTCCTGTCTGACTCTCTATGTGATTGAATCAACTTTACGACTCTCTGCCTTTGCACCGGCCATGAATTTACATGAGAGAGAGAGAGAGAGAGAGAGAGAGAGAGAGAGCACGATTCGGGGATTATGGGGCTGACGTGAACCTTTTGTTGGGTGCGGATTGTTCGACGTGGTGAGAGAGAGAGAGAGAGAGAGAGAGAGAGAGACAGACAGGACACACAAATACACCTGATAACATTTAATCCATACCTCTTTTCCTCGTCCTCCTCCTCTAACTCCTTCGGCTTTTCCCTTCCATCCTCATACCCTTACCAGTTTCTTCTCTTCTCTCTCTCCTCCTCCCTCTCCCTCTCTCTCCTTCTCTCCCTTTCCCTCAACCTTCCTGCGAGATGGATCACCCCGCCCTCTGCCAAGTCGCCCTGCTCCACTTTCCCCCAACCCGCATCACACAATTATCAGCTTTCCTTTTTTTATAACTGCTCAAGAAACACCTCTCCGTCTTGTCCCCGTTTTCTTTCGCCAAAAAATAGAAAGGGGGACTTCTCGATTCTGTGATGTGTATTTTGTCGATTATTTTCCTTTTCACTGTTTTTATTCTTTGTACTCTCTCTCTCTCTCTCTCTCTCTCTCTCTCTCTCTCTCTCTCTCTCTCTCTCTCTCTCTCTCTCTCTCTCTCTCTCTCTCTCTCTCTCTCTCTCTCTCTCTCTCTCTCTCTCTCTCTCTCTCTCTCTCTCTCTCTCTCTCGCTAATAATTCTTATGACCTCAAACTTTATCATCTCCTCTTTTGAGCTGAGTCAGGAAAAGACCTTTGCCAGCCCTGTCACCCATCTCCTCCTCTTCTTCTTCTTCCTTCTCCTTCTCCTTGTCCTTGTCCTTCTCCTCATCCACCTCCTTTTCCTGAGTACATCTCCCAGTCGGTCTGCCTTAGTTGTGGTGTTTCTCTCCTTACGTTGTTTTTCTCGCCCTCAGACTGTTAGGCGGTTCGGAAACTTTAATTTCTGCTCAAGTTATAATCTATTAATGTATTCATAAAGTTGCGGCGGCCCACAACCCATCCCGCAGGACGCCGGCTGATCCACTTCTCGTTTTCCTGTCTCCCCTCACACACATTACAGCCTGCATTTTGAAACGCCTCGCTCTCATCAATATTTTTAAAGGCCATGGAGATGATTAGCCCGGTTCTCAAGAGTATTTATCCTGTTGATAATGCAGAAATCTTGTTTATCTGTCTTTAGAACCTTAAGAATATCCTTAAAAACTTGTGGAACTTAAAATAAAGCATTGATAATATAATGCAAGTGCGGCGCAGACTCACTTTCCTGCATCATCTATTTCACCCGTCTTTCTTTCCATTTTCTTTATCTTACCTGTATTTGTTTCCGGTACTTATTTTTCATAGTCATATTCTGGTATTGCATTCTCCCTGCCTTCTCATATGTATTCTGTGTGGATGTCTATCTGCCTGGCTGTCTGTATTTGCACATCCACTTTCCCTCTTTTTTTCTGTTTCTCTCTCCCTTTATCCCTCTCCCTCTCCCCACCGCCACATTCCCTCGCCTTCCCTGCCCCGCGTGTCATTTCAAGTCCTGCATCATCTGGTCGGCGACAGCTGCTCTCACACGGGCGAGGCTCATGTTCCCCTGCAAGTTTCCCCTCTCTTGCCTCTTTGCCTCTCGGGGGAGTGTTGGCGGCGGCGCGGCATCCCCTCACACCCTCCGGCTCTTGTGTGCGACTGTGTTGGCGCGGCGAGGGTCAGTGATGAAATTTAGCTGATGTTTGTTGAACTAGAACAAGGAAGGGGAACGCTTGGCAGACATACCTGCCTGCATAAAAAAAAGCCACATGGGGATAGGTGTGTGTGTGTGTGTGTGTGTGTGTGTGTGTGTGTGTGTGTGTGTGTGTGTGTGTGTGTGTGTGTGTGTGTGGTTGCGATTGCGAGCTACAAGAGTATGTATGTCGTTGCAGGTACGGGATACTACTCCTATGCTAACAGCGTCTCGCCCCTCAATTCCCCTGGAGGTGACGGAGGGGAGTGTGGCAACGCTGCCGGGAGGGCCAGCGGACCAGCCCGGGCGGCGGGGGTACACCTGTACCACCTGGTACGGACTGCGGACGAGACTGCCTCCGGGACCCTGGGCTCCTCGCGAGACGGGCGGGACCGCACCTACGGCACGCACAAGGCCATCCCGGAGATCTTCCTGACGCGGCTGCTCTCTACCAAGGGCACCGTGCAGCAGTTCGTCGACGACTTCTTCAGAACAATCCTGAGCGCCAACGACGGCTTGCCGCCCGCCGTCAAGTGGCTCTTCGACTTACTGGATGACGCCTCGCGCGCCCACGGCATCAACGATCCCGAGGTGGTGCACGCCTGGAAGTCCAACTGCCTGCCGCTGCGCTTCTGGGTCAACTTCATCAAGAATCCTGACTTTATCTTCGACATCGCTAAGACGCCCACGGTGGACTCCTGCCTGTCCGTCATCGCCCAGACCTTCATCGACGCGTGTTCCACCACTGAGCACCGCCTGGGCAAGGACTCGCCCTCCAACAAGCTACTCTTCGCCAAGGACATCCCACGGTATAGAGCACAGGTGGGTACTAGCAGAAGTTGACCTTGACCGCAAGACATGAACAGGATACCTTCAAAAGTCAGTTGTCATTATTCACGCCTTACCTGTTTGTCACTCAGTATGGACGATTTAACTCAGGTAGTGACGTGAGATGTGTCTTTTTCTGCAGGTGAAAAACTTCTACAGCGACGTGGGCAGCGCGCAACCCGTCAGCGAACAAGAGCTGGGCCAGCACATGCAGCAGCTCTCAGCGGCCCACGCCGGCCACTTCGACAACATGGCGGCCTTGAAGGAACTCTATATCTACGTCACGAAGTACCACGAGCCAGTAAGTAACCCTTCTTTCTCTCCCTTCTTCCTCGCTTCCTCCTTGAATTTCTCCGTCTCTCTTTTTTCCTTTCTTCGTTCCTTCCACCTGGTAAGCCTTCACTCACCTCCAATACATCTTCCTCAACCCCCTACAGTTTGCTCTTTCCTCACACCTGCCTCACACTTTGACACCTTCGCCTTTACCTGCTTGTTTCACCTGACGTGGCGTGGAGTGCATCAGATCAGATTGTGCTTTGTAAGTACGTTGATTGTCGTTGCCTCATTATTCGTTCATTATTCTCCAATCTCCTCTTCCTTGAGGCGTGTCGGGTCGCCGTGTGTGTCAGGCTGCAGGAAAGGAAGACAAGTTCACTGACACACAGGTAAAAAGGAAGGATGGAGCTGAATGTGGCTTATTGTGTTTACTGTTTATTTTTACGGCTTAGTCTTAGCTACTATTATACTACTACTACTACTACTACTACTACTACTACGTACTACTCCACTCCCTTTCTTCTATTCTTCTGTTGCGAGGCGCGAAAACAAGGAATAATAAATAAACACGTTTTCTCCGGAATGAAGTAAACTGGAGGAGGAATTAATGTTTGCCCAGAAATGTGTGAGTGTGCTGTGTTGCGTGGCGTTGTTTTGTGTTGCGAGAGTTGCGCCGTGGTGAAATGTTTGGTGCTTATTTATGCATCAGATTATTATCCTTTGTTATGTTTCAGTTTTGTTTTCACTCTGTACGTAATTATTTAAGGACGCCTTAAAAACCTAACCTAACCTTAACCTAACCTTAACGTAACCTTACCTTACCCTACCTTAGCTTACCTTACCATACCTTACCTTACCTTACCATACCATACTTACCTTACCATACCTGACTTTACCATACCTAACCTTACCTTGCCTTACCTTACGTTACCTTACCTTACCTTACTTTACCTTATCTTATCTTATCTTACCTTATCTTACCTTACCTTATCTTACTTACCTTACGTTATCTTACCTTACCTTACCGTACCTCAATTTACTTACCTTACCTTACCTTATCTTACCTTACCTTACCTTACCTTACCTTACCTTACCTTACAATAACCTAACTTAACCTATCCTAACCTGGCTTAACCCTAATGTTACTTCATTTTCCATTTATCTCTTTTTTCATTCTTTGCCATTATTACATTTATTTTTTATTCATCTGGTTATATATGCACGTATATCCTTAGTTTTCTCTTTTCCTAATGTCTACTTCGATTTATATTGTCTTCCCTTTTGCGTGACATCGATGAAAAGAATCCTGGCCACGGTCCGAGTGTAGGTAGAGCTTCCTTACGCGGGGTAAGGGTTCCCTAGTTAGTGGGCTTTCAGATATAAGAGGTACTAAAAAGATGCCTCCGTAAGCCCATAAATTCCCGCGAAAAACCCACATGGTATGAAAAAAAGTAAGATATAGAATACCTAGAGAAGAAGAAATACTGCAGTCGAATGTTGCCAATTGTAAGAGATAAGAAGCGTTCACCATGAAAGTAGTGGTGTTCCGTGTGTGCATGTGACGGAGAGTGGCTGAGAGAAGGACAGGCTGACATACTCGCTGTCATTTGTGTCGCTGGATTTGTTTTAGTTTTTGCAGCGCCCTCCAGCCTTCCCCGGTATGCGCTAAGTAAGACAGTTTAGTAAGGATTGGTTCGCTGGGAGGTGAAGCTTGAAGACAGGGAAAGAGAATCTGCAGAGACACGAGCTGTTATATAATCAAAGCTTTTATTTTACGAACTTTGCTGCATAACTATAACATTGTCTCAAGAAAAAATGTTGGACAGCCTTCATTTATAGATAGTCTTGTTTATTCATAACTTAAACCAGTCTAATATGAAAATGAAACCTGCTATTATTTTTCATTGTTCTTCCAAACGCTAACAAAATATAATGGCGTGATAAGAATGAATAATAAACGAATTTCATTGAAATAAACGAAAAATCATCTTACGCAACAATCTAAATAGACTCGAGTGAAAATTACCATAAAACCAGAATATGTATATGAAAATCAAAGACTATGAGAGGATTAGAAAACACCATAAATCAAACGTTGTAATCAAACGGCGCTACTTCACAATCCACTCTCCTTGTACACACGCCTCACCTGTGCCGACTTAACTCCTTCAATACTGAGACTTATTTTACCATGAGTTTTGGGTACGACTAAACGATTTTATTTACATTAGGAAGGGACTATAGAGGTAAAAAATTAATGCACAAAGTTTTCACTATTTTAATCCCCACATAAGTTTCTGAACGTGCATAAAATCGCCAAATAGTAGGTATAATAAATATGAAAACACGTCATGGTACTGAAGAGGTTAATCTCGCCATGCTGAGCCGCCCTGTGCTATTGTAGTAATCCTTCAGGCGGTGCCCTCAGCAGCCTCCAGTGCGTCAGAAGCAGCAAAGATAACAGACGAAAATATTGAGCAAACTGTATAAACTGCATGAGCGAAATGAAAACCGTCCAGTCTTGAGCAGCGGGGTGGTAATGTTCGACAGGATAACACTCTATTATTCATTATTTGTAACTTCAACACAGCCACAGCAGGGAAAGGAAACTCCGAATATGTTGTTCCCGGAAGCCGCACGATGATCCTCTTTTTCTTTCGCGTGGGTTCGGCGGTGCAGGAAGCTTGGTAGTGGTGGTGGTTATGGAGGTGGTAGTAGTGGTGGTTGTGGAGGTGGTGGCGATGGTGGTGCCGTCAAGATCTCACTGCTATTTGTGTATCGCTAATCTCGTTTTGTTTGTTACCAAAGAAAAAAAATATGCACGATCTCTCTCTCTCTCTCTCTCTCTCTCTCTCTCTCTCTCTCTCTCTCTCTCTCTCTCTCTCTCTCTCTCTCTCTCTCTCTCTCTCTCTCTCTCTCTCTCTTCACTCAACAACTTGTATTATTTTCCCTTCCAAAATTAACATGTTTTCTGTGGTTATTTTCCTTCCCTGCTTTTTTTTACCAAAGAGGTGAAAAAAAAGGAGAAAATGAAGGAGAAGGAAGGGAATGGAGCTCCTCTGTGTTATTTCATTTCTTACATGAGAGAGAGAGAGAGAGAGAGAGAGAGAGAGACTGTCACCCTTGTTTTCTTTCTTCTCTTCACGTCAACTTCACCATATGGCACTAGATCAGAGAGAGAGAGAGAGAGAGAGAGAGAGAGAGAGAGAGAGAGAGAAATAGACACTAACACTCCCCTTTCATCCCTCACAGATCCTCGAGTCGCTGGACGCTGACCCTTACTGCAGGAAGCTGAATTTAGCCCACCGTCTGCAGTCCATCGCCTACATCTTGGAGTCCTACAGCCACGCAGGACCCGTCGCCCCCATGCCGCCCCTGCAGCTGGCCGGCCAACTCTCCGAGCTCTGAGGCGGCCCTATCTCCACACCACCCCGCCCCTCCCCCACTCACCCGCCCCTCGCCAGCGCCCCTCACGTAGCCTAGTGACAAGTGCCGCTTGTCGCATTTTTCGACATAAGGAACCCAAGGATTTTTTTTATGATTTTTCTTACGTGGAAATGAACAGCAAGTAGGAGAGTGAGCGTGTGTGTGTGTGTGTGTGTGTGTGTGTGTGTGTGTGTGTTGTGTGTGTGTGTGTTGCTGCTAGACGGCCTTCTGTATGTGTGCAAGAGAGAGAGAGAGAGAGAGAGAGAGAGTCGGCCAGTGTTCCTCCCGAGTGCAATAACGCAGTGCCGCCACGCCCCGCCCCTCCGCCGCGCCGCGCAGATATGTGTGTTTTATGACTTTGTACTATCTGCCGAAGTGATTGTTGCCGTGTGAGGTGAGCTTGAGAGGCCAAGTGACTGAGGGGAGAGTTGGGCGAGTGTAGATAGTGTGGATAGCGGAGAGGAGAGAAAGAAAACAACCCACAAAACAAACACTGAAGCTGCCGCCGAAGGTGCGCCTCGGCAAGTTGATTGTGATAATTTGAACTCCTGTTTGTGTGTTAGTCGCTGTGGTCTAGTGCTAGTGCCTAAGGATACAATGTTCCTTGTTTTACATAAAGTGCTTCTTCGACACCTTCACGCTTCATCCTGCATGATGGCCGCCCAGGTGCGTCCCGTGCCGCCACCCCGCGACGGACACCTGTGCTGACCTTTGTACATACACACGTAACTTTTTTAATGCCGCCGCAGGATGGGAGAGTAAGCGAGGAAGCCTCAGGTGGACAGGTCACGTGGAGGCTTTTTTGCAGTCCCTCCCTGCCTGCCCCCTGCCGGCACCCCAGGATGATTGCCCCACCAGCCGCGCCCCGACCTGCACCCTGTGTTCCCCGGACCGTCTCGGTGCTGCCTTCTGCTGGAGAGGACCCTGTGTGGCTGGGACACTGCCGGCTGCTCCCTGCCCCTGTGGCCCACTAGTCTGGATTCCTATGTGTGTCTTTTTGTATCCCTCTCTTAGTTCATCGTTTTATTAATTTATCCAGTTGATCCATTCTAGACATTGTACAGAACTGTCTAGCGATTTGCAGGAAGGGAATTGATGCTGCAAATGATCTTTTCCTTTTTATTCTACTACCGTTGTATATTTAGTTTTCTTTTTTATATCGTTATTTGATTAAGAACGTACGTATGAATCTCTCATCTATATATATATGATGCATACCCTGTTATGAGGTGTAGTCTTGAAGACTCACTTCCGAGAGTCGGCCGCTGAGCTGGTGGGAAGAGTGAAAGATTGGAAGAGTGTGTCCATGGATTGAAGCTTCGTGCCCTCACCAACCCTCTCTGTCCCCCTCCAAACACCCCACAAACAATTCCCCTTATTCCAATTCCCTTTCAAATTCCCATTAAAAAACAAACAAACCTCTCACCATCCACAACTTTATCCTTCTCTTCCCTTTTCAAATTATCCCTTTCATCATTTCCTCATTTACCCTTTGTTCTCCCCCACTAAACCCTCCCTCTCCCTTGCCCCCTCGACCACCATTCCCTCATAATTTTCTCCCTGACCTTGAAAATGTTAAAGTTGTCCATTATCTTTCCCTAAAGCCCCTTTAATATTGTCCTCCTCCTCCTCCTCCTCCTCCTCCTCCTCCTCCTCCTCCTCACAGTATAACATTTACTGTAATTCCGTCATATATTTCTCCTTACGTTTTATCTCTTTTTGGTTTTTACCTCAGTTTTAATTATCCTTTTTTTTCTCTTTGGAGATTTTTACGTTGCTTTATTATGTTCTCGTTTAAATTGTCTTACTTTTCTTTATTTTCTTTCTATTTTTTTAAGTTTGGATTATCAAAAGAAGGCGTTAATTTTCTGCCTTTTGTTTTCTTGACGTCAAAGAAAACGTGACTGAATATTTATCAACATTCTATTGATATTAATATTCACATGATGGCAGTTTTTATTTTATATTTTCATTATTCACTTGACGAATATAACTGCTTTCCCTCTCTCTCTCTCTCTCTCTCTCTCTCTCTCTCTCTCTCTCTCTCTCTCTCTCTCTCTCTCTCTCTCTCTCTCTCTCTCTCTCTCTCTCTCTCAATGAATGTCCTCTCTTTACTTTTAATTTGAGTGTTTATACTGATTGTCCTCATTTTCCGCTTCATCCTCACGCCCTTGTCCTCCTCCTCCTCCTCCTCCTCCTCCTCCTCCTCCTCCTCCTCCTCCTCCTCCTCCTCCTCCTCCTCCTCCTCCTCCTCCTCCTCCTCCTCCTCCTCCTCCTCCTCCTTTAATTCACTACATATTATTCCTTCACTTTTTCAATTCCTTTATCTCCGATCCTCATTTACTCCTTTTTATCCTATCTTCCTCTCTTTTCCTCTTCCTTCTCTCCTTCCCATCTTCTCATCCTCCTCCATCCTTCTTCCTCCCATCCCTTGCCTCCTCAAATACATCAAATTAACGTAGATATTTGTAATTTACACTATGCAACCCTTGGAGGAGTTTAAGATGTACCAGACGCCGTTGAGGTGAAGAAGAACGTTAATTTGGGGGACATTGTATAAATCTGTACAGAGAACGTTTGTTATTGTAAAGTATTTTTGTAAATGTGAAGTAAGAGGGCATTGTGTAAAATCTTGCAACTTTACTACAAATAAAGTGAGTGCCAAGTGATCTGTGTTTTCTTTCTTTCTTGTTGTTGTTGAGAGAGAGAGAGAGAGAGAGAGAGAGAGAGTTGTAATAGTAATAGTACCAGTAGTAGTAACTTAGCATATAATAACAGTAATAATAAATAGTAATGATACTTTAGAATTTTGAATAATCATTTCTTATTAGTACAGGTAGATAGGAAATAGAGACGCAAAACTTATCAATACTTTATGTATGAGGGGAAATTGGCCAAGGGCAACAAAATATGAAAAAAAAGGCCCACTTATTTGCCTGTTTCCTTGCTGAAATAAAGGGATAAATGTCTTGAAACCTCCCTCTTAAAAGAAACCAAGTCGTAGGAAAATGGAAATACAGAAGCAGGTAGGGAGTTCCAGAGTTTACCAGAGAAAGGTATGAATGTTTGAGAGTACTGACTAACTGTTATCATTGGCTAATCAAATATCACGTCTTTATCTATGCTTCATGCCATCATATCAAACTAACTTTTTCCTCCAATGATCCAATTTCGCGTCAAAATATATTTATAATTGTTTTCCTTCATTTCATCAATATTTATTCAATGAACAATCATTCTAAATTCTCATAACTTTACATTAAACCTACTTTTTCCTTTAATATCCCTTTCACAAGTTGAGATAAATATACAACTATTTTTTCCATTTATCAACAGTGTCTATTTAATACAGCAATCACTCTAAATCCTCGTTAATTAATTTTCCTTCATGATACTTTAAGTTCAGTTATTAAAGTTTGCTATCAGCGTGTGTTCATCACCATTAAAACTGTCATGTGCTTGATTTTTAAGGACCCGTGTATTGGCATATTAATCTGCTACGCTAATGTTTTGCAGCCAAATGATGAAACAAGCTCGTTTGCTTGCCAATATCACTGATGCTATTAAACTACCACATTTTTCCCCTTTGTCAGTCATAACTCGTTCATGAAAACATTGCATTTGATATAAATAACTTTTTTTTAATAATCGTTTGAATCAGCATCTGTAATCCCATAGTTTAGTGTGTTGCCTTACGAGAGTGGGCAATAAAATCTAGGCTGTTCCCATTAGTAGACAACCTAACTCTGTCGATTTCTGTCATGTGAGAATATATGAGTGTTTCGTATAATATTTCAGATATTTTTTTACTGTCCAAAGTTCAATAGATATATCATGTCAGGTCTCACTCAACAAGTCTATGAAGAAATAGGGAAATATTCAGCTGTTCCGGCCAGCAGTTAACATACAGCTGGCAGTAAGTGAAGTGAAACGCCAGCAGTAGGTGCGTGTGGTGTCTCCTCTTGATTTTACGCCATTCCAGCCTTAATACAGCGTTCCAGTGTCCTCTCCGCTCCTCAGGTAATGCATTAAGTACTGTAATAAGAGTATGAAGTCTTAGAGTAGATTGTCAATGTCATAAAGTATAGGGAGGAGAAAAAGTGTTTGTGTATGGCCGCGGGGTTGACTTGGTCTCCCAGATTATACGCAATTCCAGCCTTACTATATAATTTCAAAGCGCTCTCTGTATCCAGGATAATGTGTGAGGTACTGCAGTAAGCATGTGGAGGCCAGAAATGAGTCGGCAATGTCATGGGGAATGTGAAGGAGTGAAAATGTTGATGTGTGTTAAGAGTGTGTGACCGTGGCGGTGCGGTTTTGTGTTTACTTGTCTGGCGTTCCTTGAGCCGATTACTGTCCTCACTTGACAATGGATGGAGTGACTCGCGGGATATTAAGCCATGAAAAGCGCACATACAAACAACATATTTATTCGGCGGTAATATGCGTGTCTTGTTCCGCAATCGGATTACAGTAGTGGTGGAATGAAGCTGGGATGAGGGACGGCTGGCAGGCAAGAGAGAGAGAGAGAGAGAGATGGGATGAGGGACGCCTGGCAGGCAAGAGAGAGAGAGAGAGAGAGAGAGATGGGATGAGGGACGCCTGGCAGGCAGAGAGAGAGAGAGAGAGAGAGAATGGAGGGCTGTATACATGTAACTGGCTATTAATGCAATTTTAAAAGTGGTTGTTAACGTACTGGTAGCTTATCCATATAATTATCGCTTGTTACATGAAGTTATCAATATGCTTAATGGGTTTGCTCTTTTTTCCATCTCTCGTGGCGTTAAATGTTATGGTACCAAAGGGATCTGTGATATTAATTAGTGTACTGATAGCCTGGTGTGTGTGTGTGTGTGTGTGTGTGTGTGTGTGTGTGTGTGTGTGTGTGTGTGAGGCATTCGAAAGAGTGTTATCGAAATATTTTGTGGTTGGCTGCCTCATCGGTATTTACTAAGAGAGAGAGAGAGAGATAGATAGATAGAGAGAGAGAGAGAGAGAGAGAGAGAGAGAGAGAGAGAGAGAGAGAGAGAGAGAGAGAGAGATTACGTTTTCCTATAAAATACACCTCATTCACGAGTCATTGTACCATTACAAGATGCACTTTTATTGATGATTACTTAGCGGAAATATGTAAGAAAATTAAAGACTGTCAATAGATAACTACATTACTTTACTCTTGTTTAGCTTTTCATTTATGGAGAATAGTTTGCATGTGTTTTGTATTCTTTAAGTGACAAAGGATGGAGAAAAGACAAAAAAATAAATAAAGACGACTGAAAAACAAAGGAACAGAAAGAAAAGAAATGGTGTAGAAGGGATGGAGAAAAGTGCGAGATGAGAGAAAACGAAGTAGAATAGGAAGGAAGCACAAGAATATGTGAGAAATGGAACTAATAAAGTCTGTGGTCTGAGATGAGAGGTTAATGAAGGAGTGAAGAAAAAATAGAGGTAGAGAGATCTAGGAGCAGAATAGGAATAATAATAAATAAAGGAGAATAGGATTAAGACGGACATGTATATAGTGTGGAAGAGAATGACAAAAAGGAAGATGAGGGAAGAAGTAAAATATAAGCGAGAACTAGAGGGGATGTGGAAAAAAATTGATGAAAAGAGAAGAAAATGGAGTTGAATTGGAAGAATAAGTAATTGTAATGAAAAAAAAGCTAACAAAGAAAGGTAATGAAGTAAGAGAAAAAGAGGACGAGGTAATACATAGACGAAGACAAGACCGTGGCTAGAAAAAAAAAGGAAAAAATGGAAATATAAAGTAGAACAGGAATTACAAGAAATTGTAATGAGGAAGGGATTGAAAATGAAAGAAGGCAAGATAGAAAGAGGATAAAAGGGAGAAAGTGAAGATAGAAAGAAGAGTACCTGTAAGCAGTCAAAGTGCACAGTTCCCGTGTACTCGCGCCAGTGGAAGATGGAGCCTGTATCCCTCGAGCGCGCCGCCTCCCCCATCGCTCTTTTTCTCTGTCTGTAGCAGGAAATTCTTTGTGCTTTTCTGGGTATCCATCAGACAAGGGATATTTTTACGTGTTTCCCTGAACTGGTCACAATTACCAGGAGTTGTGGTAGTGTCTGTTTGTCTCCTGGCTGGATTTGTTCTTTGTGTGTGTGTGTGTGTGTGTGTGTGTGTGTGTGTGTGTGTGTGTGTGTGTGTGTGTGGAAGTTGTTTTCAATTCTTTTGTGCTTTTTGTAATTTTCGTATGTTTGTTTTTATTCATATGCTGTAAAATAACGTAAGTAATGATAGCCACTACATTATTAGGTAAGGTAAGCGACACCGGAGCATGAAAAGTTCTAATACGTAAGATCAATAATGATATAAAAGCAATATTCTTTTCCTTACAATAATATAATGCCAGGCAGTGTCATTATTCTCTCAACATCCTACACTTATCAATCTTTTACCCAGTTCTCCCTATCGTAACATTTAAACAGAAGGCAATGCAGTATTGATATCTGGAGAAAACGGTGTCTTTACTTTACCAACAATAGTGTTTACAAGTTAAGCCCGTATTGAAACACATTCGTTCATTCACTATAACTATTTTCAAAGGCCACTAAGATAATCAGCCATATTGCAGGAGTGTTTATCCTGGTAATATAGACATCATGTTAATCTGTCACCAGAACAGTAAAAAAGAAAAATAAATAAAATAAAATAAAATAAAGACACCATTAAAAATAACTTCAACTAGAGCCCTTTTAAAGTTATGGAGATGCAATGTAGAGATGTTTAAGAATACAGTCCTACGTGTTATTCCCTAAGCGTCCTTCATCTATATCCTATCACTCCCTTTAGACGTATCTAGTGCAATTCAATCATTCATACCTTTCTCTGGTAAACCCTGGAACTCTATCTGTGTCTGTATTTTCAACTTCTATGACTCGACTTGCTTTCAGAGGGGGGTCTCAAGGCATTTATTCCTTTCTTCTGCATGGCTAACTCCATCGGACCTCTATAAGGACTGTCAATTTAGGGGGCATTTTTTTTTTCTTTTTTTGTTGCCTTTGGCCAGTTATCCCATCAAAGATGAAAATAAATCGTGCATTATTTTGTCTACCTGCCGGAGTCTCCCACTGGATCACCCCCTCCCATCCGCCGCTATTACCAACAAACACTCAAACGGGCGACCCCAGCTGTGTCCTGCGTGGTCGTGGTGTCCTCCCAGAGCCGTCAGTGTAAACAAACTGCCTGAGATTGTAAACTTAGAGCCTCGTTATCTTTTAAATCCATCAGCAAACCTCCCTCGGCTGGCTGTTACTGCCTGTTCCCACCGCCGCCACACACTCCATCTCCCCCCTAATGCCCCTGACGTCACTCCAACCACTGTAACTTAGACACTAAATGATATGTAATTATAGATTCCGTATCTGCCATTACGGGTTGTGCGTCGAGTTATCATTTTCATGTGTCGTCGTGCCGTGGGGTGGTTTGGGTAGGGAGTTGGTAGGAGTCAGTTACAGTTGGGTTAGGACAGGACTTCGCTAGAGAGTCAAGTTGGCTGGCTGGCAGCATGGATAGGTTGAGCAAGAGGAACATGAGGTGAACACGACGCCAAGATCATGTCTCAGGAGTTGGAATATTGGCTCGCGTGAGTCTAGGAGAAGCAAGGGATGATCCAGCGTGTGTGGCTGTGGGGCTGGGGGTGATGCACTGCGTGGGTGAGGAGGAGGAGGAGGAGGAGAAGGAGGAAAGGATATCTCATGACTGAAGGAGATAAAACAACACAAGTGGATTGAAATCGTGGGCTCGCCAGCGTGCCAAGAACTGCCGAGATTATGTAACGAATGGGTGAGAGGAGAGAGGGACTGATGAGCTGTGAGAGTTCACCCAGAGACGAGAGAGCTGGAGGAAGAGGAATCAAGGAGGAGGGCAGAGAGAGAGGGCTGCAATCTCCCAATAGCCAGTCTCTCCCTTCTCCCTTTCCCCCCTTCCCTTAGAGAGGTGGTGGAGTAAACAACAGGTAATCAAGGAATCGACATCTCCAGCATTACAGTAAATAAAGCTCTTAAACGCCCCCCACTCGGCCGACCCTTCATTACCTTCACTTAATCTCTGTGTGCTGCCCGTCCCGCTGGCGCTCTTGTCAATTAATGAAATTTCTACGAGGCCAGCGGAGGCGTGTAATGGGTTGATAGTGGCTCGTTGGGGGAGATGACTGTCAGGTGAGCAGTGCAGGGCTGGGTCCACCTGAGAACTTGAGAACTTGCCACTTTCCTCCACCCTTCCCGGTCCGATGCATGGGAAGACTGGCAGCATCATGTTGGTACTAGTTATGGGAAGGCAGGATCAGTGTTGATACTATAGCAAGGCAGGATCAGTGTTCTTGCTAGTTATAGGAAGGCAGGATCACTGTTCGTGCTAGTTATAGAAAGGTAGAATCGGTGTTTTGACTAGTTATAGGAAGGCAGGATCAGTGCTCGTGCTAGTTATAGGAAGGCAGGATCAGTGTTCTTACCAATTATAGGAAGGCAGGATCAGTGTTCGTGCTAGTTATAGAAAGGCAGGATCAGTGTTCTTACCAGTTATAGGAAGGCAGGATCAGTGTTCGTGCTAGTTATAGGAAGGCAGGACCAGTATTCCTACCAGTTATAGATAGGCAGGGTCAGTGTTCTTACCATTTATAGGATCGTTGTGGTACATGAATAGGTAAGTGGCAATGTATATGAATAAGAGAATGGCAATATACAAATGAGTACAAACTTTTCAATTTACAGTACGAAAAATGATGCATGGGATCTTTGCAACCATCTACAAGAAAAGAGATGAAAGAATAGATAATGCGATTTTGGTCCAGCAGAGTGTTTGGAAGTAGCTATAGAACAAAAGATACCTCAGAGTGGTTAATGAGTAAGGGAAGATGTGTCAAATAGCAATGAAAAGGTTAATTTAGGAAGACAAGGCAGGCACGACTAGGTGGATAGGGAACTTTTTCCTTGAATGGGTACTAATACACGGAGAGAGAGAGAGAGAGAGAGAGAGAGAGAGAGAGAGAGAGAGAGAGAGAGAGAGAGAAGGTAGACAAACTTAGAACTAGATAAAGTTTGTTAGGTGGCCAGAGAAAGAGACGGACAGGTGACAGAAGAGAAGGAAGACAAGTCAGTTTGGTTCCTTACAAGTGTGGATGCTCCCCTTGAAGAACTATAAATCATATGAAGGAGGAGATACAGAGCGAGACAGACT
>NC_059273.1:13000937-13107589 GCF_017591435.1 Portunus trituberculatus
TGCCTCATTTGTTTTCTTTCCCTCATCATCTCCAATAATAATCGGCGTCTTCCTTCGCCTGGAATTTTTACTCTTTACTCCTTTTAAAGCTTCTTCTTGGTGTTTCTTTCCTTCGTTTTCTTTTTTTTTCTTTTTATTTTTCGTTGATATTCCTTGTTTCTGTTCTTTCTTTTTCTTTATTTCTCTCTGTGTTTGTTTATGTGTCTTTCTGTTCCTTTTGTTTTCTGTGTCATACTCTCTCTCTCTCTCTCTCTCTCTCTCTCTCTCTCTCTCTCTCTCTCTCTCTCTCTCTCTCTCTCTCTCTCTCTCTCTCTCTCTCTCTCTCTCTCTCTCTCTCTCTCTCTCTCTCTCTCTCTCTCTCTCTCTCTCTCTCTCTCTCTCTCTCTCTCATAGCATATGGCACTTATTGTTTAAAACGGAAGGCCTCTTATTTCCTCCTTCGTTAACAAAGATAATAATAGTAATAATAATAATAATAATAATAATAATAATAATAATAATAGTAATGATAAAGCTCACCTTGCATTTAAACGTAATTTGAGTCAAGAGATAATTACAGTGCGGTAAAACTTTCATTTTTTTTTTTTTTTATCTCTCTCTCTCTCTCTCTCTCTCTCTCTCTCTCTCTCTCTCTCTCTCTCTCTCTCTCTCTCTGAACAACTACAACAAGAACTGCATGGAAAAAGATAAGCATTTTATTATTTCTTCATATATAGATTTTATTCTCGTTCCCTTTTGCAATACATATTTTCCTTTATTTTATTTTGGGCGAAGTAAAACGAACTTGCTTCTGGTTTATAGAGCTAAAAGAGAAGGAGGAGGAGGAGGAGGAGGAGGAGGAGGAGGAGGAATACAAAGGAAAGCCAAAGAGCAACAGATCTCTTGGTCCTTACGAAGCTATTTGGTAACTACTTGTAACTAGCTACAGAGAAGAGAGACAAGGCAGTACATGAGAATGCGGAGGAGGAAGAGGGGGAGGAGAAAAGGAGAAACAGGAGGAAAGGAGCAGAAGGAGGAGGAGGAGGAGGAGAGTAGAAGATATAGAAGAAGGAAGAGGAGAGAAGAAGAAGAAACAGGAGAAAAGAGCAAGAGGAGAAGGAGAAACAGGAAGAGGAGGAGGAAGAGAAAGAGAAAGAGGAGGAAAGGAGGAGGAAGGGGAGGAGAAACAGCAAGAAGAGGAGGAGGAGCAGGAGGAGAAAGAGGAGGTAAGAAGAAGCAAGAAGAAGAGGAAGAGCAGGAGTGAAAAGTTAGGGTACAAAAGTATAAGAGGGATTAGAAACTTTGAGAGCACCAGATAGCAAGATTGAGGGACACCGCGCTCCGTTATTGGCTCAGCAAATAAGACAAGCAGTGACATCTGTTGGCGAGATGAGGCGCAGTGGAAGCGATTTGGAACGTGGCTGTGTTTGGACGGGGTAGAGAGAGAGAGAGAGAGAGAGAGAGAGAGAGAGAGAGAGAGAGAGAGAGAGAGAGAGAGAGAGAGAGAGAGAGAGAGAGAGAGAGAGAGAGAGAGAGAGAGAGAGAGAGAGAGAGAGAGAGACTTCGTGTGGTTGTTGTCTTGTTTTTTTGTTAGGTCTTTGTTTTTGTTACTTTTGCTTTTTTCTTTATCTACTTTTCTTCTTCTTCTTCTTCTTCTTCTTCTTCTTGTTCTTGTTCTTGTTCTTGTTCTTGTTCTTGTTCTTCTTCTTTTCCTTTTTCTTCTTGTTGTTCTTCTTTTCCTTTTTCTTCTTGTTCTTGTTCATTTCCTCGTTGTTTTTTTCGCCTCCTTTTCTTTCTCCTCCTCCTCCTCCTCCTCCTCCTCCTCCTCCTCCTCCTCCTCCTCCTCCTCCTCCTCCTCCTCCTCCTCCTCCTCCTCCTCCTCCTCCTCCTCCTCCTCCTCCTCCTCCTCCTCCTCCTCCATCTCCTCCTCCTCCTCCATCTCCTCCTCCTCCTCCTCCTCCTCCTCCTCCTCTCTCCTCCTCCTCCTCCTCCTCCTCCTCCTCCTCCTCCTCCTCCTCCTCCTCCTCCTCCTCCTCCTCCTCCTCCTCCTCCTCCTCCTCCTCCTCCTCCTCCTCCTCCTCCTCCTCCTCCTCCACAGAGATTACCTCGCAGAATACTCACTTGATGGCTATAACATTTTTAGTAGCGAAAGATCTCACCGTACAGGGGGCGGTGTAATGTTTTACGTTAAAAGTAATCTTCGTGCTCGTGTGATGCCAACTTCAACCATTGCAAACATAGATGTCAATTTCATTCATATAGAAAATAAATCCCGAAGAATATCATTAGGTCTCGTCTATCGTCCT
Source organism: Portunus trituberculatus (assembly GCF_017591435.1). Classification (NCBI taxonomy): domain Eukaryota; kingdom Metazoa; phylum Arthropoda; class Malacostraca; order Decapoda; family Portunidae; genus Portunus; species Portunus trituberculatus. Next base: position 13,003,223 of record NC_059273.1, read on the forward strand.
CCAGCCCAGTCACCCGCCACAGACGAACAATTGTATGAACAAATCGCGGACATTTGCTGCGTAAACAATTGCATAATTATGGGAGATTTTAACCTTCCAGTCACAAGGTGGGGCGAACCACTGACAGCTCACGCTGGCCAGCAGCTGTATAATAGCATGCTTGAAAGCTCCCTCCACCAACACATCAAGCATCCGACAAGAGGAAACAATATCCTTGATATCGTTCTAACAAATGATGAGAATACTATTGAAAATGTGGAAATTGGACCAGAATTCAGTTCCAGCGATCATCGCACCTTAAAATTCACCATAAATTTTGACAAAGGAAAAGTGAATGAAAGTAAAGAAAAAGTGCCAGACTATCGGCGTGCAAACTACACAAGACTCCGTATGCAGCTTGCATCCATTGACTGGAATATACTGCTGGAAACACCAGATGTAGATAAGACATGGGAGGTGTTTGCTGAAAAGATAAATGATACAGCTAAGATGTGTATACCACTAAGAAACAGAAGGAAAATACTAAACACCAAACCGAAATGGTGGAATAATGAAATTAAAAGCTGTCTTCTAGCAAAGAAAGAAGCATACAACAAATACAAATTAACACAGCATAATAATGATAAATTAGAGCATGACAGATTGCGTAGAAAAGCAAAAAGTTGATAAAAGCAGCAAAAATCTGTAGAAGCTCAGATCGCAAACTCCTGTAAAACCAACCCAAAGGAATTTCACAGTTATGTAAAATCCAAAAGAGTCTTAGCCTCAACAATTGGTCCACTCATAACAGAAAACGGAAACCAAATAGATAACGAAGTTGAAATGGCAAACGTCCTAAATAGATTCTTCTCAACAGTCTTCACGACTGAAGATGTCCAAAATAGTCTGCCCATGCCAGAGCCTCAGGCACAAGGCAAAACACTGCCTGACTTCATAGTTACAGAAAATGAAATCCTCACAGTCATGAACAGCATGAACGTAAACAAAACGCCTGGACCAGACAAGATATCACCCAGGCTTCTCAAAGAAGCGAAAATGAGCTCGTGAAACCACTCACGATTATATTCAATAAAACTTTACAAGCAGGAAAGTCCCCAGGAGTGGAAGCTAGCAAATGTCACGCCCATTTTCAAGAAAGGAAATAAATCACTCCCAGCTAATTACAGACCAATCAGCCTTACTTCAGTAGTGTGCAAGCTGATGGAAACGATAATCAGAGATAAGATTGTCAAATTTTTAGAAGAAAATAAGATCATGAAGGATTCACAACATGGTTTCAGAAACAAGAGATCCTGCTTAACAAACCTACTAGACTTCTTTTATGAAGTTTTTAACTCGTATGACGAGACAAAAGCAGTGGATGTTATTTATCTTGATTTCCAGAAAGCTTTCGACACTGTCCCTCACAAGAGGCTAATCAGCAAAGTAAAAGCTCACGGCATAGCTGGAAATACCCTGAAATGGCTGGAAGACTGGCTCTCTGACAGAAAGCAACGAGTTGTTATAAATGGAAAAGAATCAGAGTGGCACAATGTGAAAAGTGGTGTTCCTCAAGGCTCTGTATTAGGACCAGTTCTTTTCATTGTTTATATTAATGATATTGATGAAGGAATCACTTGTAAAATAAGCAAATTCGCGGACGACACCAAAATAATGAGCAAAGTTACATCAACGTCACAATGGCAAGAACTACAGTGTGACTTAAATAAACTGACACGCTGGGCAGAAAATGGCAAATGAAATTCAATATAGAAAAGTGTAAAGTCTTACACATTGGAAGTAACAATGTACAAGCAAAATACGTAATGAGTAATGTACCTCTGGAAAGTGCTGAGAATGAAAAAGATCTTGGTGTTGTGGTGTCTAAAGATCTCAAGCCGAGCAAACACTGCACAGAAGCAGTAAAGAATGCAAATAAATTAGTTGGGTTCATTGGAAGAACCTTTGAATTTAAATCAGAAAAAGTTATCCTTACTTTATATAACTCATTGGTGCGTCCTCAGCTTGAATACTGTGTGCAGTTCTGGTCACCATATTACAGAAAAGACATTGAAAAACTGGAAAGGATCCAGCGTAGAGTGACCAAGATGATTCCGAGATTGAGAAACAAGCCGTATGAGGAACGACTGGAAGCATTAAATTTATTCAGCTTAACAAAGCGCAGGATAAGAGGAGACCTAATCGAAGTTTTCAAAATTTTTCAGGGATACAACAACCTTGATGTCAATAAATATTTTACTATTGATCATTCCACCATAACAAGGAATAATGGATTTAAAATTACACCAAAACGCTTTAAAACCCACGAGGCAAAGCACTTTTTCTTTAATAGAATAGTTAACATTTGGAATAAGCTTCCTTCTGAAATAGTAAACAGTACTTCCATTGCATCATTCAAAAACAAAATTGATAAATATTTAAAGAATAACCCCAACAAGCTCTCTTCTTGTCTGAATAATTAAACATGATACTATATTAACTTTCTTATAGATAGATATGTAGAGTTCACCGTAGGGTGAATAATAGAATCTCCTTTCATCCTTTCCTGTGAAAATTCCATGTCAGTTTTTTTCCATACTGCATGGTACTTTTCCAAGCTATTTTCCATGCCAGCGAAAGCTGGAGGGAGTGGTGGGTGGGGAGGAGCCTTCTCCTGTACTGTCCTGTCTCTCTTATCTGTAGCCAGTTAGAAGTAGTTACCAAACAGCCTCGAAAGGACCAACAGGTCTGTTGCTGTTTGGCTTTCCTTTGTATTCCTTTGTATTCCTTCTCCTCCTCCTCCTCCTCCTCATCCTCCTCCTTATGTAACTGTTGGCATTTTTATCATTTCCAAAGCAGATGACAGGAAAAAAAAAACTTTTCTTGCTTTCATAAAGTTAGAATAAATGTACGTAGTGGTAGTAGTAGTAGTAGTAGTAGTAGTAGTAGTAGTGGCAGTAGTAGTAGTAGTTGTTGCTGTTGTTGTTGTTGTTGTTGTTGTTGTTGTTGTTGTTGTTGTTGTTGTTGTTGTATTAGTAGTAGTAGTAGTAGTAGTAGTAGTAGTAGTAGTAGTAGTAGTAGTAGTAGTAGTAGTAGTTCTTGTTGTTGTTGTTGTTGTTGATGTTGTAGTAATAGTTGTTGTTGTTATTGTGTTAATCTTGTAATAATAAAATCTTTTCATTAATCAACACAATTCGTCGTGCATGAGAATAAATTAAATCACACACACACACACACACACACACACACACACACACACACACACACACACACACACACACACACACACACACACACACACACACACACACACACACACGTACACAGCTGGTAATCTCTGCCCTGGCATACACGTACTAATTACGAACGGCCGTCACGTACACACACTCCAACGTGGGCATTCCATTAACCTTATTTCCCTCCAGGTGAGAGAGAGAGAGAGAGAGAGAGAGAGAGAGAGAGAGAGAGAGAGAGAGAGGTACAGAACCATGTGGCTACAGGGTCCGAGGGTCTCCAAGCGCACGGGTTCGAATCCTGTCCAGGTCCAAGTGTAGGTTGGGCTTCCTCACTCGGGGCAACGGTTTCCTAGCGGGTGGGCTGTGAGATAGGAGGTACCCTAAAAAGTATCCCTTTTAGCCCACAAATTCCCGTGAAAAGCCCACATGGTAAAAAAAAAGAAATTATTTTTACCTGTTTCTTATTCTAGTACTCAAAATAGTTGTGTTTAAAATTCTCTCTCTCTCTCTCTCTCTCTCTCTCTCTCTCTCTCTCTCTCTCTCTCTCTCTCTCTCTCTCTCGTCCCTTCATTTTTCCCCATCTTTATCCTTTTTCACCATCACTTTTTATCAACCTCTTCCCTTCTCTCCCTCTCAAATCTTCCCTCAGTTATCCAAATCTACGAACATCACTCCCTTTTTCATCCCCTACTGCCCCCGTCCCTCCCCGCCCTTGCCCTCGTCCCTGCCCTCGTCCCTGCCCTTGTCCCGCCCCGTGCCAGCCTCGCTCAAACTTTGGGTGTCCGGAGCGTCAGTAGCTTGGTTGGTAATGATTATGCAAATGTAATCAAAAGTTAGTACAAATTTGTTTTGACACTCTTGAAGAACCGTCTTGAGCGGGTCCTCTTCTTCTTCTTCTTCTTCTTTTTCTTCTTCTTCTTCTTCTTCTTCTTCTTCTTCTTCTTCTCCTCCCTCTTTCTTTCTTTCTTTCTTTCTTTCTATTCTTTCTTTAATTCTTTTCCTTTTTTTCTTTTGTTTCTCATTCTTTCTTTCTCCTTTCTTTCTTTCTTTCTTTCTTTCTTTCTTTCTTTCTTTCTTTCTTTCTTTCTCTCTCTCTCTCTCTCTCTCTCTCTCTCTCTCTCTCTCTCTCTCTCTCTCTCTCTCTCTCTCTCTCTCTCTCTCTCTCTCTCCCTCCCCCATGCATTACCTGAACCTCCTCCTTTAATTATTTGGCTGATACAGGAAAGGAGATAAAGATACAACAGAATACAATTAGAACGCACGCAAATGGAGTTGGAATCGCCGTTAAAGAAGGAATAATTACTACGGGAGGGAGGGTAGGAAGGAAACCACAAAGTATTTCATTGAAGGGTGCGTAGTAAATAGAAGAGGAGGAGAGTAGGTGGTGGAGGTGGTGGTGGTGGTGGTGTATAGTTGGGAAGAGAAATGAATGAATGAATGAAAATATTGTGGATTTGTTAGTATGTGTTTCTCTCTCTCTCTCTCTCTCTCTCTCTCTCTCTCTCTCTCTCTCTCTCTCTCTCTCTCTCATTGTCTTCTTATCGTCGCCCTTGCCCTATCCATTCCCTGTTTCTTCTTCCTCCATATTCCTTTTATCTTCTCCCTAATCTTGCTTCGGTCTTCCGCCCTCTTCCCCTTACCAAGCTTATCTGGTTCTCTCATCTCCACTATTTTTATCTTTTGCTCCTCCCTGTTTTTTTTTCCCCTTTTTTTTTTACTTCACCTTTCATCCAGTTCCTCCCTCTGCTTTCTCTCCCTATTCGTAACTTTTTTTCTTTTTTTCTCTTCCAGCAATATTTTTCCTGTTTAGTGTTTTATTTTTTTTTTCTCGACTAACTGGTTTTCTCTTCCTTTCCGTACCTTCCCCTTTTCTCTCTCCATTCATCTCCTTTTCTCCCTCGACTTGCTTTCTTTTCCTCCATTTCCTATATTTTTCTTCTGTCTCGTTTTCTCTTCTCCTTCCTTGATCCATTTTTCCACTTTTTTCTCCATTATTTACTGATATGTTACTTTGGTTTCTCTCTCTCTCTCTCTCTCTCTCTCTCTCTCTCTCTCTCTCTCTCTCTCTCTCTCTCTCTCTCTCTCTCTCTCTCTCTCTCTCTCTCTCTTTTCTTGATTTCTTCCCTTTCACTCGTTTTACCTATCTACTTCCCTCGCCCTTTCTCTCCCTTTCCTCCATTCTGTCCTTATTTCTCTCACTGACTTCTTCCCCCTGCAACTCTCCTTCTCCCTCTCCCTCTCCCCGGCCGAGTGACTGTTTCTACCTTCCCGCCAGGTAATTACTGTACCTGGAGTAATTAAATGGAGGTAATTATCACGAGTTATAAGGCGTCGCGGACCGAGAGCTGCAGGTCTTTAAAATGGCAGAGTCCAAGCTGCAGCGGCGCCCCCTTGCTGTGGCCCCGGGAGAAAGGGAGGGGGAGAGGGAGAGAGAGAGAGAGAGAGGAGAGAAGAGAGAGGAGAGGAGAGGAGAGAGAGAGAGAGAGAGAGAGAGAGAGAGAGAGAGAGAGAGAGAGAGAGAGAGAGAGAGAGAGAGAGAGAGAGAGAGAGAGAGAGAGAGAGAGAGAGAGAGAGAGAGAGAGAGAGAGAGAGAGAGAGAGAGAGAGAGAGAGAGAGAGAGAGAGAGATTTAGGTGTTATTACTAAATATATTACTGATTACTGATAAAAAAAAAGTTTATATCATTGATAGAATACTTCTAGATCTTCAGAAAAATCGTAACTTTCTTAAATGCATTGGTGGATGGTTGGAGCAGACTGTATTGAGGGTGTCACTGTAGTCATTGGGAAGCTTTAATGAAGACCAGATAGATTTCCTCACGTTCCTGTCTGAAGCCTATATTCACAAACAGCTTGCTCTCTCACCACGATAATTTTCCAATCCCACAGAGACGACTAACCATTTTCAAGACAGTTATCCTTTCAGTAAACTAGAAATCTTTCCAATCCATCGCCAGAATTATACAAATATCGTTGAAAACACGAGTATCTGTAACTAGAGCCAGTGATGGTGAGAAAGCAAAGCGTGTCGGAATGCGGACCTGAATCACAACTGTGATTACCTCAGTCTAAGCTGCACGTGCAAGGTTTCAGGATTGCTTGGAGATTAGGAAGAGAGTTAAGGGATAAATTTTGCTTATGCTCGTTAAGTATCATTATTTTTGTCCCTTTATATTTTCAGTTAAAGAATTACTTTTTTTTTCAGTCCCATTTATTCATGTGCTCTAGTTGCGTTGTACTTTTTTTTTTATAGATGTGTAGTGACTTTTTTCTTTGTTTTGCTAAGCTTAAGAAGGACAAAATGCATTTTGTCTATTTTCTTAATGCGATTTACTTCAGTTACATATCGATCTTTCTTTTTAATACACGTGCATTGACTTTTTTTCCTTTACTGAGGTTAAGAAGATATTGTATGATTAGATTTCTTTCGCTTTATTCATTAATGTGCTGCTTTATTTACGTTATATTGATATTTCTCTCTCTCTCTCTCTCTCTCTAGTAAGGATATTAGGCGGCGCTACATTTGTTCTCCTTAGGGCCCGAGGCTTCACTGGGTGTTGATTCGAACCAGCGAGTGAAGTGATTGTTGTCTTGTTCATGAATCATCATCGCCCTCCTTCACTGCAGGTGGGAGACGCTCGCACAAAAAAAAAAAAAAAAAAGAGTAAGTAAAAAAATAGCCTCTTTGGTGACTTTTTATAGATTTATTTTGTCAGTTGTTTGTTTATTTTTTATCCCCGTTGTCGTTTTCTTTATTTTCCTTTTTTTTTTTTTTTAGTTTATTTACTTTTTCTTTTTGCACCCGGTTGTGGGAGGAGGAGGAGGAGGAGGAGGAGGAGGAGGAGGAGGAGGAGGAGGAGGAGGAGGAGGAGGAGGAGGAGGAGGAGAAGAGAAGAAGAAGAAGAAAAAGAAGAAGAAGAAAAGAAAAGAAAAGAAAAGAAGAAGAAGAAGAAGAAGAAAGAGGAAGAAGAAGAAAACAAAAAGAAGAAGAAGAAGAAGAAGAAAAGAGGAAGAAGAAGAAGAAGAAGAAAGAGGAAGAAGAAGAAAACAAAAGAGAAGAAGAAGAAGAAGAAAAAGAGGAAAAAGAAGAAGAAGAAGAAAGAGGAAGAAGAAGAAAACAAAAGAGAAGAAGAAGAAGAAGAAAAGAGGAAGAAGAAGAAGAAGAAGAGGAAGAAGAAAAAAACAAAAAGAGAAGAAGAAGAAGAAGAAGAAAGAGGAAGAAGAAGAAGAAGAAGAAGAAGAAAAGGAAGAAGAAGAAAACAAAAAGAGAAGAAGAAGAAGAGGAGGAGGAGGAGGAGGAATAGTATTGCATGTTTAAAGAGAAGTGTTTGTTGTTTGTGTATTGCAGTGCTGCTTGTGAAAGAGACAGGAAGAGGAGTAGAAGTGTTCCTCTTTGTTCCTCTTGACTCTTTATTCCCTTTTTCTCTGTTCCTTTATACTGCATTAGCTGCATTAGTACTTTTATTTTTTGTCTCTTGATTCCTTTCTCTCGTCTCTTTTTTATTCTTCTTTATACTGATTTATATTCTTATATTGGGTCCTCTTTGGTACTCATACTGCTTGCCTCTTGTTTCTTCCTCTTGCCTTATTTATATTTTATCATTCCTGCTTTTGCTTCCTGCCTCCTATTTTTTTCTCTTGTCTCTCTTCACTTGCTTTCCTCCTCCTTTTGCTTTCTGCTTATTCATCTTACTGTTTTCCTCTTGCTTCATGCCTTCTATTCTCTCTTTCCTCTTTTCTTGTACCTCCTTTCTTCTTTTACTTCCTGTCTCTTCTTCCCACCTGCCTCCTCTCGCCTCATACTTCCCCTTACTTCCAGCCTCCTCTTGCTTCTTGCTTGCTGCTCCTCTTGGCTCATCTCGGCGTTCCCAGGGTTCTAATTGCGCTCTCTTAGGTGCTCTTGCCCTCTTTTGGACGCAGCCTCATATAAAAACTGCAGCCTCAGTAAGTTTCTCGTATTAGCAGCGAGATAAATACTGTTATTAGAGAGAGAGAGAGAGAGAGAGAGAGAGAGAGAGAGAGAAAGAAAAAAGGCGGCGATTTGTAGCCAGGCACTTACACTTGGCGTTTAACAGAGGGCCGTTCACCTTACCAACAGCCTTCCATCGGGGTTGGCGCTGCCTCCGGCCGGGCGTGTAATGGCAGGGCAGGAGGTGAATTTGAGGCTGTTACGATATTGCATCAGTGTGAAAGATAAGATGTGGTTATGAGATGATGCGGCGGTGGTGCTGTTTTATTGCCCCGCCAAGGCTGTTGCTGGTGGCGGCGGTGGCGCTGTTAATGCTGTTCCCGCCGCTGTGGTGTGCACGCCGCGATGTGATGAGGCGGATTAGCGAGGCTGGTCAGAGAGGGAGAAGGAGAGAAGTGTTACGTATGTCTCAGGTGGCCTCGTCTCGCCTCGCCTTGCCTCGCTCCATTTACTCAGGGTATCATCACAGCCTGGCCAGCGGAGTGGACTTGTCCTCAAATGGCGGCGCAAAGACTCGCCGGAAAATATTCGATTAAGCATCTCATTTGAAACCAATTCTCAGCGCGCCTCCCGATCGGTACACCGCCATCTGTCAGCCCAACGACCCGCCCACCGCCGCCGCCAGCCTCTCATTACAATCTATCAGGTGTAAACTCCAATTGAGAATCAATCAGAGTGGCTTGAGTGATTAATGTAGGTCACAATGGCCAAGGAAACAGGCCACAATTTGTACAGCCGCAAGACAGACGCCCTCAAATACCTCACTAATTGATTTTCTTCTCTCGCCCTCGGCCTGCCATCACTTAGGCGCCGTGTTTCATGGCGGCGGAGCGTTCATGAGCGTCGGGGCTGCCGGTGCGAGGTCTCTCATGCTCCCATCTGAAGAGGAGCCTGTAGTCTTTCTATTAGTGGTGCTGGGAAGTATAAGTTTGACGGTTGTGATGCCAATACCTTCACCTCTCATCTTGTTAGCTTGTTTACCGTTTCTTCTAGCATCAAGACAACGAGCTGATAACAAACTTATAACGAGTTGTTTTAAAAAGTTTGTGTGTTGTAGCCAGCGATCTATACGACCACATTGTGAAGCGCTTCTACGCCGCACCTCCATTTCTTTTATTCTTTTCTGTGGTGTAGTAACAGATTAACAGGAGATCTACTTTGTTACCAGTAGAAACTCGTGAAAATAGTTGCGATGTGAGGGCAAACTGTGAGCCTTACCTAAGAAAGCGAAGACTTACACCACATTATACATTATTTCCCATTCCAAGACAGTGAAGCTATGAGAACCTTGTAACGGGTGATTTATGTCCAAGCTTCTCTCTTAGAAATTCCTGTAAAATATTAAGACAGAAAGGTTCTGAGAACGACAGTCACTGCTTGCTTGGAAGAATTGAGACGAGTGAGAGGTCGTCAAGGGCTTAGATTTATGGATAATCAGCTGGAGGACACTGAAGGATGATTTAACGTAGTGGAAGTTATGAAGATTACCAATGAGAGAGAGAGGTGGAGGTCCATGATTGTTTATAGAGGGTCTGTGTGGAGAGATTTGACTATGGTGGATACGGCGTCAAGCAGCTCGCGTCCTTGGGTTCCTCGGATGGCCCTCCTTCCGGCTATCAGCAGTGCAAATTGTCCTGGAATTTTCAACACCCTTCTAGGCCACATCACCAGCGGTAATTGCAGCCCAGCGAGCGTCCTGCTTCCAAAACTGTCTCATGAATTTTCATTGCGACGTACAAGGCACACCGCTGAACGAGCGTGCATGTGTCAACGTTTCCCTTCCCGGCCCTCTCCCTTCCTCCCTCTTCTGGTCCCTCCCTCTCTTTTTCTCCCTCCCTCCCTTTCCTGGTTTCTCTCTCTCTCTCTCTCTCTCTCTCTCTCTCTCTCTCTCTCTCTCTCTCTCTCTCTCTCTCTCTCTCTCTCTCCACTTTCTGTTAGTTTCTCTCTTGTTCCTTCTCCCTCTCCTTTTCCTTTTCTCGTTTTCTTCTTCCTTTCCTCTTCCTTTGTGTCCTCCTACAGATCCCAATCATTTTCCTGTCTCTCCAGGTTCTTCTCTCTTCCTCTCCCTTTCCAAGTCTCTCCCTCTCTTTTTCTCACTTTCCTTTCCCTCTTTTTTTCTGTCCCTTCCTCTTCCTCTCCTGTCATGCGGCGCGCCACCCAGTTGATGTTCGGACGCGCCTCTTGTTCCCGCCCACCGCCGCCCCAGGTGTCCCCCTCATTAACAGTCCCCTCCACCCCCACCTTTGGCACCCAGCAGGTGAGGGAGGGGGATGGGAATGCTGGGGAATCGGCTGTCACATCCCCACCGCGTCTTCCTTTTATGTTCGTGATGTTATGTGAATTAGCGTGGTTAATGTGCCTCGTCTTCCGGTGGCTGGCTCGGCGTGTGGTGGATTAAAGATGGTGGATGGTGTATGTTTGTTATTTCATGTGATGGATGGTTGACGGATGGTTTGGACAGCTTGGTGGTTGTGGTGAAGTAGGAGGTGGTGGCTCGGGTGATGGGTAGGGTGATGAGTGTAATGGTACGTGTGTGATGGGTTATGTCGTGGGTTAGTAAAGGGTTGTGAAAAGTAATAGGTAGATGATAGATTGGATGATAGGTGGGGGTTGTAGAAAAAAATTGAAAAAAAGTTTGATAAATTTTCTCTTTTGGAGTAGGAAAGATATTAGTACAAGAAAATGTCTAAAAATGTGTTTGATATGTAAAGAAAATGGGTGATGGGTAAGGAAATAATGGATAAAAAGTACGTGATGTATAGAAATAATGGGTAAAGTAGTGGTGGGATGCTGACATGATAGGAGCCTGGGTGGTTTGGAGAGGTGAGCAGGTGGTGATGATGGTGATGGTAATGGTGGTGGTGGTCAGGTCAGGTAATAGCCAGGTACAGGTGTATACAGCAGGTGTGCTTTTAAAGCTAGAAAGGTCAGTGTTGTGAGATTTAGATGGTCTCACACACAAACACACACACACACACACACACACACACACACACACACACACACACACACACACACACACACACACACACACAGAGAGAGAGAGAGAGAGAGAGAGAGAGAGAGAGAGAGGGAGAGAGAGAGAGAGAGAGACTTACACACACAAGGCTAAAGGAAAAAAAATCCCCTTAAACAATGAAAGGATAAGAAATTTTGGGACATACACACGCTAACCTCCCATTAGTGGCCTAGTCAGCTTTAGGTGATGAGAGAGAGAGAGAGAGAGAGAGAGAGAGGTTGGGGTCAGGCTCACATACCAAGCATTAATCATACTCCGTCCAGTCACGACAGATGCTGATAGAGTAACGCTTTCTTCTCTCTCTCTCTCTCTCTCTCTCTCTCTCTCTCTCTCTCTCTCTCTCTCTCTCTCTCTCTCTCTCTCTCAGCAATTCTGTCCCACCGTCAATAATAACAACAATGATAATAATGATAATAATATAACAACAACAACAACAACAACATCATTAACAACAACAACAATAACAATAACAACAACAACAACAAAGCAGCATCCAGAGAGAGAGAGAGAGAGAGAGAGAGAGAGAGAGAGAGAGGGGGTGGCAGGGGCAGGCACAACACACCTGTACCTTCTCTCCCCCTTGCTCTCTTAATTGGAGGTGTGCCTACCTGCCCAAGCCGGGGACATAAAGTACACCTCGTTACCTCAGTTATTACTCTCCCTCTCCCTCTCCCTCTCCCTCTCCCTGTGCTATAATTTCCCTCATAATAACGACGCCCGAGTCTATCGTAATTATTAGCGTATAATTAATATTTTTTTGTCAAGGAGTCGCTGCTCGTGAGCTTTTGTGCTTGTTGCTTCTGTGGTTTTTGTGTGGTGGTAGTGGTGGTGGTGGTGGTGGTGGATCTTCGTGTTCTTGTTGTCTTTTGATTTCCGCTATTTCTCTTTTATCATATTTCTACTTGTATTTTTTTTATGTGTGTTTATTTGGTGTGCTTTCTTTTTCTTATTGTTCGTGCTGTTGTTGTTTTTTTTTATTCTTTTCTTGCCCTTTCCTATTCTTTTCTTCTCTTTCCTTTCCTTTCTTCTTCTTCTTTTCTTCTTCTTCTTCTTCTTCTTCTTCTTCTTCTTCTTCTTCTTCTTCTTCTTCTTCTTCTTCTTCTTCTTCTTCTTCTTCTTCTTCTTCTTCTTCTTCTTCTTCTTCTTCTTCTTCTTCTTCTTGTTCTTGTTCTTCTTCATCTTGTTCTTGTTCTTGTTCTTTTCTTCTTCTTCTTCTTCTTCTTCTTCTTCTTCTTCTTCTTCTTCTTCTTCTTCTTCTTCTTCTTCTTCTTCTTCTTCTTCTTCTTCTTCTTCTTCTTCTTCTTCTTCTTCTTCCTCTTTCTCCTCCTCCTCTTCCTCCACCACCACCACCACCTGTAGTGATTCAACAATTACCAGCTATTGAGACAAAGAAGAAAAGCCCCTCTCCCTTCTCCCTACGCAAACCACGCCCCCATCCCTCACCCCCTTCCCCTCTCCCTTCTTCCCTCATCCCCTTTCCCCCTCAACCCCCGTCCCTAAGTGGGAGGTCCTGCGACAAATTGGTCTTAAGAAATAATTACCCGGATAAAAATGACACAAGAAATTAAAAATGGCTGCAGTGTTTACGATTCTTTTCCGGCCGTTATGCCATCTACCGTTCCTCCTCCTCCTCCTCCTCCTCCTTCCTCCTCCTCCTCCTCCTCCTCCTCCTCGTCCTTCTCCTCCTCCTCCTCCTTCTCCTCCTCCTTCTCCTCCCCTCTCCCCCCCCCTCCAGCCTAGTCTCGTGGTTTGTGGGAATTTCTGTAATGAGGAACAATTTTACTGTGATCATTTTTTTTCCTCCCTCCAGGAAAGGAAGTAAGTCGTTGGCCGCCCTATCTTCTGGCTACCAAGTGATGGGGGTAATTGAGGGGGGAAGGAGGGAGTGTGGAGGTGCTGGAGGGGTGAGGGAGGGAAGCTGGACGTCCTGGAGTGGTGAAGGATGGGTGAGGAATGGGTGTCAAGATGCTGGATGGATCAAGGAGGGGAATAGCACTTTTGTAGGGATGAAGAGTGAGGACAAGGATTATGAAATGTGGTAGGGATGTGTGGTGTGGTGGTAGTTGCTGTTATGTGGGGTTAGGAGGACTGTGGAGGTGGTAGGAGTGTGTGGGGAGTGAAGGGAGGGAGTGGGGAGGAGTGGAGAGATTAGGGAAAGATAGAATCGGTATGGGAGTGGTTAGAAACAGTTAGCATATGCAAAGTGGAGTAGAAGGTAATAATGAGAAAAAAATGGATGGGTTAGTGGAGTAGTAGAGTATATGAGGATGGAGGAGAGAGGGAATGAGGAGGAAATACTTTGAGTGCTTGGAGTGGATGTGAGGAGTGTTTAACCGCTAGAGTACCATGACGCGTTTCCATATTCATTCTGCTTACTATATTTAGTGATTTTATACAGCTTCAGAAACTTATTTGGGAGTTAAAATAGTGAAGACTGTGGCCATTAATTTTCTGACCTCCATAGACGCTTTCTAATGTCAATAAAATGGTCTAATCGTACTCAAATCTCAAGGTGAAAATGTGTCCCCGTATTGAAGCAGGTGGGAAGTGGTAGAAGTGGATGGAGGGAAAAGTTGGTAGTTAGTGGATGGAGAGAGGCAGTGGGTGAAGTGATTTAGATGGAGAGGTCAAGTGGGATGAGCAATTTGGGTTAGGATAGTTAGGAAGGTGATTTGTGGGTGGTCGAGGAGAGAGAGAGAGAGAGAGAGAGAGAGAGAGAGAGAGAGAGAGAGAGAGAGAGAGAGAGAGAGAGAGAGAGAGAAAGTAATGGAAGATAAGAGGGGAGAGAAATGGAGGAAACGGTTCGTGTTGGAGGAGCGGTAGGAAAAGGAAAAGGAAGGGAAGCTATTAATGTGGAGTGGAGGAAAGTAATGATGATGACGATGAAAAAGAATGTAAAAAAGTAATAAGAAAAAAAAAGATAAGATAGAAGAAAAACAAAATTGCGCTTTATGTATTTAGCTGTTCATTTGTTTATTTGTTTGTGTTTATTTATTTACGTATTTATTTATTTATTTGACATGCCTTTAGGGAGAAAGAGGAGAGGGACACATGCAAGTACTAGCCGTGGAAAGAAAGGTAAGGGGAAAAGGGGGAGAGATGGAGAAAAAAAGTATTTGTGGACGTTGTTGTTGTTGTTGTTTTTGTTGTTTTGGTGGTATTGTGTTGTTGTTGTTGGTGGTGGTGGTAGTAGTGGTAGTGGTGGTGGTAATTGAGTCTTAAAACGTTTTCAAAAGGAACGTTTATTACAACTGAATATTGACTCCATTTGTCTTTTTTTTTCTCTCATCTTAGTCACACCTACATACTCGAGAATGTGTATGCATGCATGTTTGTTCGTATATATGTATGCATGTATTTATGAATGAATGTGAATGTGTGAAACTCCCTCCTTCCCTCAACAGCTGCGCACACACACACACACACACACACACACACACACACACACGCCCGGTAGCTCAGTGGTTAGAGCGCTGGCTTCACAAGCCAGAGGACCGGGGTTCGATTCCCCGGCCGGGTGGAGATATTTGGGTGTGTCTTCTTTCACGTGTAGCCCCTGTTCACCTAGCAGTGAGTAGGTACGGGATGTAAATCGAGGAGTTGTGACCTTGTTGTCCCGGTGTGTGGTGTGTGCCTGGTCTCAGGCCTATCCGAAGGTCGGAAATAATGAGCTCTGAGCTCGTTCCGTAGGGTAACGTCTGGCTGTCTCGTCAGAGACTGCAGCAGATCAAACAGTGAAACACACACACCAAACTTCATCCTGCATCCTGCCACTTCTTTTAGACACGGCAGGAGGCGGCGACGAAGGATAGGCCAGGAGAGGAGGAGGAGGAGGAGGAGGAGGAGGAAGATAGGAAGAAAAGAAGAGGAGGAGGAGGAAAGTTAGCCATCATAAAGGAGAAATAAACGCAAAATTGCCTGGTGGGTGTTTTCACTTCCTTAGAACGGCGGTCATAACTCCTGGCGTCTGGCAACTGAAGGGCGTCACGCTATTGGTGGAGGGCGTGTTGTGGCGCGTGACGTCACTAATTACACCTTATCTACGCCCATTGCCAACCTACGATGCGGCGACTACATTTTATTCCCTTCCTTCGTTCCTCGTGCGATTTATGTAAAGTGAAGCATAATTTTGTCTGTAGCTACGTGCCACTTTAGATATTTTCCTCTCGTGGTTCCAGACATGATTGCAGAGGCTGGGTTACTCCTGGCAGGGCTAAACAGCTTCTTGGGGCATTAAAGTGCATGGGATATTATTTTTTTTCCTGCTCCTTTTTGTTTATCTCATGCAAATAGTTCCGTGGGTTTTTTGTATGTGTAAGAAGTGTGGTGTGTACAAATATTAGGGATGCGAGTCTGATGTAGGTTGGGTATGCTTGCTGGTATTAATATTTGAAAGTGGTGTAAGTAAAGTGTTCTTCCTGGTATTGATTTTTGAGTGTGGTGTGTTGCTGGTATTATTTGAGTTTGGTTTAATATGTTTGCTGATGCTAATATTTGGGTTTGGTATAAATAAGGTACGTTTGGTGGTATTGATATTTGGGTCTGGTGTAGGTAAAAGGTATGTTTGCTGGTCCTAGTATTTGAGTCTAGCATAGGTAAGGTTTGTAGGTATAGAGTTGTTATTCATTTTGTATGGACAATGTTTATATATGATGCACAATCTCTCTCTCTCTCTCTCTCTCTCTCTCTCTCTCTCTCTCTCTCTCTCTCTCTCTCTCTCTCTAAGTAATAGGTTGGGCAGAGAATTACATTTCACTTCGCCTCTTTTTTCATTTAAGATATTACCCAATGGAAAAAGAAATTAAAAAAATAAACATGTCACTCTCCCTTCTACTGTCATTTAATTTCTTGTTCTTTCAGTATTAATTTGGCGGGCCTACTGCATGTGTCCTTACAAAACCTGACACTTGAGAGATCTTTATATATATATATATATATATATATATATATATATATATATATATATATATATATATATATATATATATATATATATATATATATATATATATATATATATATATATATATATATATATATATATATATATATATATATATATATATATATATATATATAATGAAAATTAGATTGGCATTAGATTTGTAGCTGATGAGACACTATATTGAAGGAGAACGCAAAAATATAATGAAAATAGATATGGTATTGGTTATTTTTGAAAATTAGAGGACTTGAGATGAAGAAAAATTTATATAATGAAAATAAGTGTGACATTAGATTTAGCAGATCTGACTTAAAATTGAAAGGATACTCTAAGCGCAATGGAAATAATACGTTGCTCGATAAAATGAAAATAGGTTCAGGTTTCCAAACTAGAAGACTTGAAATCGAAAGGAAACTCTAAACGCAGTGAAAATAAAACCTTTCTCGACCTTTTGACAGTAACTATAAGTGAGAAGGGACAGTTACCAAGATACTTGAAGTGGATCTGTGTCAAGAGTTCACATGTTGATCTACAGACTACTAGTGAACTGCGTGTGGGAGAGAAAGGTACAGAGAACAAGCCAAAATTTTGTGTCCCGGGCGTCCACTTAATTCAGTTTATCGTTGGCGGAGGAAGGAGTTAGCAATTAGAGGAGTTAGTTATCCTTTCCTCCTCCTTCAAAATCTGTAGAGGTGAATGGCGAGGAATCTTAAATTGAGGCAGGATAATCACGAGAATTGTTGGCTGTATAAATGAGAAGGAAACTACCACCTCTCACTCTTCTTGGGCTGGTCTTGCATAGCCCCTCTCTCTCTCTCTCTCTCTCTCTCTCTCTCTCTCTCTCTCTCTCTCTCTCTCTCTCTCTCTCTCTCTCTCTCTCTCTTTCTTTCTTTCTCTCTTTCTCTCTCTCTCTCTCCCACATAGTCTTGGTCTTTCTTTTCCTTTACTTGTATTACCAATGCAGTACAGAGACTACAAAAGGCTGGTTGACTCATACAAGGCAAGTGAAGAAGTAAGGAGATTGCAAAAGAAGAAAAAAATAGATTGCAAATATAAAAAGAAAATAATATTAAGACTGCAGAATATAGGCAAGGCACTACAAGGGATAATATAACAAGGCTGTAAAAATAAGAAATGAAGACCATATGATGAAAAGACAAGAAAAGAGGACTACAAAATAACAAAATATAAGTACTGAAAAGGATCAGACAAGAAGACCGATAAGAGGAGAAAGGAGAAAGACTAGAAAAAATAAGAGTCGATCGTAAAATAAAACAAGAAGAGAAAAGGAATGAAAAATATAAGAAAATGAACTGGAAAAGATAGAATAAGATTTGAAAACAAAATGACTACAAAAGATTAAGAAAAGAATGAACACTACGAGAAAAAAAAGGAATACAAAATAGAATACTGAAAAACGATACGAAAAGAGACGACGAAAAATAAGAACGATTGAAAAGCAAAATATAATTGACACTACAGTAAAAGATAAGAAAAGGGAACTAGAAAGAAGAAAAAAGAATAAAACGGAGCTTGTTACAAAAGATAAGAAAAAAAGGACGATAGAATACAGTATTGCAAACCTGTCATTCATCCCCTTTACCCACCACCGCCACCTATGCTCAACAAACAGCCCCGTCAAGAGTGAGCAAGGCAAGGGGCTGAGAAGGACAGGTATAGGGGAGGTGAGGTAGGTGTGGGCGCGCCCCTCCAACCTCTCCAAGACAGCAGGTGGGGCGCCTCCCATATTTGGCGATTTTGACGGTGAATTACACAGCACAAAGTGTAATGGCGGCACGCACCTGTAAGGGAGAGAGGGAGAGGGAGAGATGGTAGGACAAAGCAGTTGAAAAGATGTTAGGTTAATTTATAGGAATGTTAGTGTGGAAAGTGTAGAGTAGGTTTGTGGGTTGCAGAGAGAGAGAGAGAGAGAGAGAGAGAGAGACAGACAGACAGACAGACAGACAGACAGACAGACAGACAGAGGTAAAATCATTTGTCACTTGATCACTGTTTCCGGCTGAACTAAAATGACTTGTAATTGTGGAGGGAGAAGGAAAGGGAAGGAAGGACACACACACACACACACACACACACACACACACACACACACACACACACACACACACACACACTAGAACTGAATAATGGCACCAGTATCCCTATGTGTGTGTGTGTGTGTGTGTGTGTGTGTGTAAGTAGTCACGGGTGTCGCCACCAGAGGGCAGGTGTGTACGTCATCACCACGGGAGTCGGAACAACACAACCCGCGCCACACCAGCGGGTTGACAATACACAGGAAGGTTATCACAACTCCTCCGCCTCATAACACTACATCACAACCCTCCTCCTCCTCCTCTTCCTCCTCCTCCTCCTCCTCCTTGAGAAACCTTTGGGTCTGATACTCTTCCGTGAATAATGGGAAGGACCACCACTCTCTCTCTCTCTCTCTCTCTCTCTCTCTCTCTCTCTCTCTCTCTCTCTCTCTCTCTCTCTCTCTCTCTCTCTCTCTCATCCGGGCCTTATTTTCATGTTCCTTTCTCTCACTCGTCGCTTAGAGAAGGAGGAGGAGGAGGAGGGCGCCGCTACTGACGAAGGTTTAGACTTAAGGTTGATGCAGTAAATTCGATCACTAAGGGTGAGGATACAAGGGAAGGTTGAAGTGTACAATAGCGATAAAAAAAACTCGAGTCACCTGTGCTCACATCTTACACGACCGTAAGCTCTAATAAGCTGGCAGAGTTACAGAATCTGACAAATTGTTGGGGATTTGGATTGAAGGAAAGGTAAACTCGAAGCACAAGGGAGTGAGGTGGTGCCACTTTGTACAGGGATTGCCAAGTGTAGGCCTGATGACTTCTTGTGGATTTCCTTTTAATTTCATCAGTACAGGGGCACATTTTTACCACGTGTTTTGGGGTATGATTATTGGCATTAGAAAAGGTTTATGGAGATCAGAAGATTAATGGCCAGTCTTGATTATTTTGTTTACTACATAAGTTTATGAAGCTGTATGAGATCATGAAATAGTAAGCAGAATGAATTTGAAAACGCATCATGGTACTTGAGGAGTTAAGGTTATACTAACAGATCATTAGTTAGAAATTAAGAACTCGTATTGAAAGACTTCATGTAAAAGACTACTAACAAATCATACAAGCCGAAAACTATAAAAAAAAAAAAATCACCAGAAAACTTACCTCACGTATCTCATCCCAAATTATACCAATCATTTCATTATTTTCTCTATTATTTACTTGCTTTACGAATAAAATGCATTACTAGAACTGGTTTGCTTTAGTATGAACTATAGAACTGCCTTGATTTGGTGTGAATTCTAGAACTGCTTTGGGTTGGAGAGAACTGTAGAACTGCCTTGGTTTTTGTGTGAATTCTAGAGCTGCTTTAGTTTTGATGTGAATTCTAGAATTGCCTTTGTTTTGGTGTGAATTCTAAAACTGCCTTGGGTTGGTGTGAATTCTAGAACTGTCTTGCTTTGGTGTGAATTCTAGAACTGCCTTGTGTTGGTGTGAATTTTAAAACTGCCTTGGATTGGTGTGAAGTGCATGGTATTATAGCAAAGGTGTAAAAGCGTGATTGGCGTTAGTTTTAGTTCGCAGGTGTGTTGTAATGAGAGAGTAGACCTGTTTTGTGGAGGGGTCGGGGTAAAGAGGGAGAGGGATAGGGGGAAAAGGGAAGGAAGGGAGGGATTAAGGGAGGAATAAATAATACAGGTGACAGTGTTAATGACGGCACACCTCCACCTTGTCCCACCTTTATTTCCATCACTTCCTTCTTCCTCCTTCCTCCTTCTCTCCATTATCCTCTTCCTCCATTACACTTTCACGATTCATGTATCTCTCCTTTCTCATCTTAACTCCCTCCTCTATCTTCTCTCTTTCCTCCTCCTCCTCTCCCTCTCCTCTTTCCCCAACCAAGCATTGTTGCACTAATATTCGGAAATTTACTTGTGTTCTACCTGAGTCTGGAGGAGTAGGGGGAGGGGAAGGAGGGAGGGGGGAAGGGGAATCTCCATCACAGCGGTTGGTCAGCATTTTGTCCCTTCCGCCCCAACCCTCCCCACCCCTTCACCCCGCTGCTCCACCAATCACATACGTTTGTCTTGCCCTCCTCCCCTTTCACCCCCCCCTTCTCTCTCTCTCACCCCCCCTTCTCTCTCTCTCTCTCTCTCTCTCTCTCTCTCTCTCTCTCTCTCTCTCTCTCTCTCTCTCTCTCTCTCTCTCTCTCTGGCCTTGGACTTTCTTCTATTTTCCACTTCTTGGTTTTGTTATTTTATTTATTATTATTATTATTATTATTATTATTATTATTATTATTATATTATTATTATTATTATTATTATTATTATTATTATTATTATTATTATTATTATGTTCTTTCTTCTTCTTCTTCTTCTTCTTCTTCTTCTTCTGTGTCGTCTTTGTTCTCTCCCCTTTCCTATACCCTCCTCCTCCTCCTTCCCCCCCACCCCATGAACACACTTTCACTGCTTGAAAGTCCACTAGAAAACACAAATTAGTTAGTGGCTTCCCTCCCTTCTCTCCCTCCCCTTCCCCTCTCCCTTCCCGCCTCTCTTCCCTCCGTCACCGCAACTAATTACAGGTGTTAGAGATGCTGTCAGGGAGGCCAGGTGAGGGATGGGGGGGCGAAGGATAGAGGGGGGTGAGGGGGCGTGTACTGAGGATGATAAGAATGGAATTTTGGGAAAGAAATCTATTTGAGGGTTTAATGGACTTTCCTCTCTCCCTTTCCTCCATTTCCTCCATTTCATTTTCTCCTCCCTCATCCCTCCTCCTCTTCCTCCTCCTCCTCTCTTTTTTCCATATTTTTTCCTCCTCTCTAATCCAACTCAATAGAACGCAAACTCAATTTCGCTAAAGTTTCCCCACAAATATCGAAAGTTGGTGTCATAAATTGATTGTACACACACACACACACACACACACACACACACACACACACACACACACACACACACACACACACACACACACAGGTGATGCCCTAAGCCCCGTAAACAATTATTCTTCATCTAATTACTACCTGGCGAGTGTTCCTTTACCTGTGGAGCCTCACCTGTAGGCCTGGCGAGAGAGAGAGAGAGAGAGAGAGAGAGAGAGAGAGAGAGAGAGAGAGAGAGAGAGAGAGAGTTTGTGTGTGTCATAGGAAGAGATATTTCGTAGTGGGGAGTTGAATGTGGGAGAGGAACGACGTGGGGTGAATTGGGGGAGTGAGTACAAAGAACTGAACTTATAAAGGAGGAGCAGAGGAGTGGGGTGGGGTGAGGGGAGTGGAAGCGTTGGGGTGGGGGAATAGAGGTGTGGAACTGTAAACATATTGCAGTCTAGTCTGTACAGCAAGGGGTGAGGGGAAAAAAGTTAAGTTGGGATGTGTAGAAAGGAAGAGAGGAGAGACTTAAGCTGGGGTGAGAGGACGGGGTGAGAGACAGGGAAGGTAAGGTACTGGGGTGCGGTTGGAGGAAAGGAAGGATTTTATCAGGGAAGTATGCGAAGATTGAAGGATATTAAGGACCTTTTTGTATTAACCACTTCAGTACCATGACGCGTTTCTATATTTATTCTGCTTACTATTTGGTGATTTAATACAGTTTCAGAAACTTATTTGGGAATTAAGATAGTGAAGACTGTGGACATTATTTCTCTGATCTCCATAGACTTTTCCTAATGTATATAAAATAGTTTAATCGTATACAAATTTCAAGGTAAAAGTGAGTCCTATTAGTCAAGGGGTTAAGATGAGGACAAGGGAGATAAAAAAGAGAGGACCATACAGAATATACTATAAGATATACTAGAAAAATATGGGATAGATTGTACAGGGTATTAAGAGCAGAACGAGAGAGAGAGAGAGAGAGAGAGAGAGAGAGAGAGAGAGAGAGAGAGAGAGAGAGAGAGAGAGGCGTTTTTTTTTACACTGTTAATGTACACCATGTTAACAAACCTAATGCTACAGAACAACTTATCTTGCTCTATTGAACCGAAACTTTTATACAGATCTCCTACATATATTATTCTCAGTTAACTTAGGAATGGATATTAGATATGCATATACACGTACTGTTATATAAGAGAGAGAGAGAGAGAGAGAGAGAGAGAGAGAGAGAGAGAGAGAGAGAGAGAGAGAGAGAGAGAGAGAGAGAGAGAGAGAGAGAGAGAGAGAGAGAGAGAGAGAGAGAGAGAGAGAGAGAGAGAGAGATGATGTAAACAAACCTAAGTTCAGCGACAGATCTCCTACATATATTATTCTCAGTTAACTTAGGAATGGATATTAGATATGGTGTTATATGTGTGTGTGTGTGTGTGTGTGTGTGTGTGTGTGTGTGTGTGTGTGTGTGTGTGTGTGTCGTGCGTGGAACCGATGTGTCACCTTGGTAATGTGTCAAGCCGCGCGTGGATGTAAAATGGAGTGGACTGCATTTTGGGTGGAATAAATCAGGGTGGAATGGTGGTGGAGGGAGAGGAGAGGTGGAAGAAACGGGGTGTAATTTGGAGGCCGCGTTGACAAGCTGAGCAGGGAGGGAGCGTCGCCCCCGCCCGTTTCCCTTGCTCCCCAGAACTTCTTTATGGCGTGAGACCTCATATGCTAGTCTCTTTTTTTATGTTGTTTAGTTGAGTGTTTGTGTGTGTGTGTGTGTGTGTGTGTGTGTGTGTGTGTGTGTGTGTGTGTGTGTGTGTGTGTGTGTGTGTGTGTGTGTGTGTGTGTGTGTGTGTGTGTGTGTGTGTGTGTGTGTGTGTGTGTGTGTGTGTGTGTGTGTGTGTGTGTGGTTTCCTTGTATTTATTTCTACGTCTTCATCTACTTCTTTCTTCTCTTCTTTTCTTTTCCCTTCATATTCTTTATATATTTTGCTCTTAGTTTTTTTTTTTTGCTTGTTTTTATTTATTGCTTTTTTTGGTGTGTGTGTGTGTGTGTGTGTGTGTGTGTGTGTGTGTGTGTGTGTGTGTGTGTGTGTGTTTCGTTCCTCCATTTTCCTGTTTTTCTGCTCTCGATCTTTTTTATTGCGTTACTTTTTTTTTTATCGCCATTTTGTATCCTTACTTCCTTTCTTTCTTGTTTGCTGTCATTTTCCGTTTTTTTTTTTTCCCTTTTTTCGTAAATTTCCTTTGTCTACTTCTGCACCTCAATTTTCTCGCTTCCTTTCCTTACTCACTTCTTTTCCTTCTTTTTACTTTACCTCTTTTTTTCACTATTGGTGTTTTTATTCCTCTCCTGCATTATCTTTTTTTTCCTTTTACTTCCTTCCTTTCAGACTTCCTTTCTTATTTTCTTTTCTCTTTTATCTTAGATGGTATTTTTATTGTTATTATTTTCATACTTCTTTGCTTTCCATTTTAATTTATTTATTCATTTTCCATTAAATTTTACTCAATTCTTCTATTTTTTGCATTTATCATCCTTTATTTTCTTTTTTGTCTTGCCACTAACTTTTGGTCTTTTTCTGGTCTTTTAATCTCCTTATTTATGTTTTTATTTCCTCTTCTCGTCCTTCTCCTCTCCTATTCTTTTCGTTCGTTTTGTTCTCCTCTTCCCGCATTTTTCGTCATTATCCAATCTTCGCGTCACTTTTATTGGTCTATCCATCTTCCTCTCTTCTTTATTATTCACCATGTTATGTTTCCATTTCTGACTTAATTTCGCACCTCTTATTTTGTTTTCTTACTCTCTCTCTCTCTCTCTCTCTCTCTCTCTCTCTCTCTCTCTCTCTCTCTCTCTCTCTCTCTCGTTTTTTCTCTATTTTTCATTCCTTTCCAATCTTTTCCTTTATTTCCATCAATTTGTTTCCTTTCTGTTTTCAATTATAGTCTTTCTTTATTTCCTTTCCTTTCCTTTCCTTTCCTTTCCTTTCCTTTCCTTTCTTCTTCTTCTTCTTCTTTTTCATCCTTTTCCAATACAAAATATCTCTTCTTTTTTTTACTCTTTTCCACCTTTCAGTTCCATACAAGTCAGTTTCCCCTTTCCTTTTCCCCTTTCCTTTCCTTTTCAGATCCCTTCCATTCTCTTTTCCCATCTTATTCCCTCCCTCATTCCTCCTCCTCTCCTCCTCATTCCTTCCTCTCCCTTCGTAACTTTGCTCATTCATTCACTTCTTTACCTCCCTTTCTGCTTTCCTTCTCCCTCCACCCTTTCTACTCCTCTCTCTCTCTCTCTCTCTCTCTCTCTCTCTCTCTCTCTCTCTCTCTCTCTCTCTCTCTCTCTCATTCCTTAATTTTCTTTTCTATCCACATCTATCTCTTCTTATTGCACTTCCAACTCATCTTATTTTCCCCCATCTCTATTCATCCATTTTCTTCTCTTCATGTTTCACCTCTACACCCTTCTTCATTTTGTTCCTTCCATCTCTCTCTCTCTCTTCTCTTTCCGAACTTCCTGTGTTTACATACATACTACACTACATTGCATACACGCACAGATAGCCCAGAGTGAACAGTCACTACTACTACTCTCGACCTGTGACGGACTGTGTTTGGAGAGGGCCTTGTCAACCATTGATCATCATCGGGAACTAAGTACCAGGGATCAATGTTGCAAGGGGTTATCAGCGTACGGCGTCCCTACAGGGAAAGTATGCTAATCTCAGTGGATTGAACCGAGCTGGGGCCTGATTGACTGCTGCCTCCCTAGAAAGCGCCAGGCAAGGCTGCCGCACCACCCATTCGACATACACACTGTGCATCCACGTACACAATGCACACACAACATGACATTTACCAAGCGTTAACACTTTCCCCCACAAACACAAGTAGTCAGACGTAGATTACACATTTCCTTTTCACTCTCTACTAAAATTCCATGTGATTTTTTAATATCACATGGTTTCGCTTCTTTTCCTGCCAGCCTCGGCTGGAGGGAGGGGTGGGTGGGGAGGAGCCTTCTGCTTTGCTGTCCTGTCTCTACCACTGGTAGTTAGTAGATAGTCTCCACAGACAGCCTAGTAAGGACCTAAGGGTCTGTTGCTGTTTGTCTTCCTTTGTATTCCTTTGTATTTGTATTCCCATTATCAGAACCCATTCTGATTCATCAGCTGTCTTCTACCCATACTTACTCCTCTCCATCCTCTTCCCTTTACCTAGTCAATGTGTTTTGTGTGTTTTGTTTTCCTGACGTGGACTAGTGTGACATAAAGGTTGTGTTTTGTTCCCGGTAAATAAGACGACTCCTTGATTTAGATGCCTCAAAATTAGCAAAAAAAAAAAAAAAAAAAAAAAAAATTAGGAGGAGATTGGGT
The DNA here is from genome assembly GCF_017591435.1 of Portunus trituberculatus. Lineage (NCBI taxonomy): Eukaryota > Metazoa > Arthropoda > Malacostraca > Decapoda > Portunidae > Portunus > Portunus trituberculatus. The sequence continues at coordinate 13,028,636 of NC_059273.1, forward strand.
TGGGTTGAGTTAGGTAAGGTTGGATATAGATCACGTTGGGTATAGGTTAGGTTAGACTAGACTCCAGCATAATATACGGTATCTACCCCTTTCATTTCCTCCCCATCTCCCCATCTTCCCACTCCCCACAACACTGCAACCCCCTTCCAAAACCTTTCATTCTAAATATTCTCCCCATCCTTATCTTCTCTTCTTTTACTCTAGCCTCCCCATCTTTCCCCTTCTATCTTAAATCTCTTCCCCGTTCCCCCCTTCTTTTTATCCCATAATGCCTCAACACCTCCCAAACAAGCAGAAATGCCTTCCAAAGACACCCTCTCTATCCCTTCTCCCAATCTTCCACGTTACCAGGGAGGACTATACACCTATCTATACCCCCCTCCTTCCCTTCAACGGTATAATCTATAGTCCCTCGTGGCGAATACCCCGGTAATCGCCTCCTTCGCTTAGGCCTACTGATAATTTTTCTGGAGGCCTATAATCCCTCAAGCCTCCTGTGAATTCCCCAGCAGCAGCATTCCCCGGCAGAAGTGTATTAATTGTGTAGGAATCAGGTGGTGGGTGTATGATGGCAGGTGAAGGAGAAAGGAGGAAGGGAAGGAAGGAGGGAGATTTTTTGGGATGATTATAGCATTCTTTCTTTTTATGTCTCTCTCTCTCTCTCTCTCTCTCTCTCTCTCTCTCTCTCTCTCTCTCTCTCTCTCTCTCTCTCTCTCCATTGTCTTTCATCTCTGTGTCTCTCTTAATTTCTTCCTGGCTTCTTTTTCGTTTTCTTTGTGTATGTGTGTGTGTGTGTGTGTGTGTGTGTGTGTGTGTGTGTGTGTGTGTGTGTGTGTGTGTGTGTGTCTGTGTCTGTGTAGGCGCTCGCTTCTTCGGTCATGTTGCATATTTTATTGGTCTCTTTTGTCCTGTTCCTCTTAGCAGTTTCCTCGCCATTTGCAAGACGCTCCTGGAAAACTCTTTGCTCGCGTTCTCCTTCTCCTCCTCTTCCTCTTCTTTCTTTCTTCTTTTTTCTTCTTCTCTTTTCTTCTTTTACTTTTATTTTTGTTGCTGGTTCATTCATTCATTCACTCATTCATTCATTTACCCTTGAGATTTTTCGTTTCTTCTTCTTTTGCTTCCTTCTTTTCTTTTTCTTATCTTATTTTTGTCTCAATTTCTTCCATTTGTTTTTATTCATTTATTCACCTATGCATTCATTATTTCTTTTAGCTTTTATCCCTTATTCCATTTTTCTTCCTTCCTTCCTTCCTTCTTTCCTTCTTTTCTATCATACTTTTTTTTCCCTTTATTCACTCATTTTCTCACTCTTCATATTTTTCTCAATTGCTTCCATATCTCTCTCTCTCTCTCTCTCTCTCTCTCTCTCTCTCTCTCTCTCTCTCTCTCTCTCTCTCTCTCTCTCTCTCTCTCTCTCTCTCTCTCTCTCATATTTTCCTATCCTCTTTTATATTTCACATCCTCCATTATCTCCTCTCTCCTCTCATATAAATCAGTCGCTTAGAAAAGGGTAGAGATGGAGAGAAAGTGGATGAAGGTGGAAGAAGTGAGCGAGAAGAGTAAGTAGATCGAAGAAGTGGAAGAGAAGGGAGTGGATGGAGAGAAATAGAAGGGGAGAAGGTAAGAATAGATGGAAATAAGAACTGGAAGTGAGGAAATGTAGAGGAAAGAAAGAAGAGAGGGGAAAAATTATGAATAAAGAAAAAAATGAGTAAAAGATGAAAAGAAAATGTGAATAATTGAAAATTAATGAAAATTAAAAGTAAAAAACGAAAATTGAATATATTATCACACTTGTTTTTATTGAAGGGGGAGACTAGGGAGTTGAGAATTGAGGGGAGGGGGGTGGGGTTAGGGAAGGGTTAGTTGTGACACTTGTGTAATGAAAGGTTATTGGGATGGGTGTGTGGTTCTCTCTCTCTCTCTCTCTCTCTCTCTCTCTCTCTCTCTCTCTCTCTCTCTCTTGCGGGAGAGTTAAGGACGAGAAAAGTTACGTTGTAGGAAGCAGAGTGAGAGGAAGAGTTACCGTAGAGAGAGAGAGAGAGAGAGAGAGAGAGAGAGAGAGAGAGAGAGAGAGAGAGAGAGGCAATAAACAATAAAAACACGAGATAAATTATTACCATGTACACCCACAATGAAAGATAATGATAATGATAATAATAAGAAGAAGTAGGAGAAGAGGGAAAAGTAATACGAAATCACATACATAAAAGTAATTCCTAATAACAAGGAAGGAAAATAGATGGTGAATGTGGGCGGATTATGGGTGAATGATGATGGTTTGAAGGAGGAGGAGAAAAGAGGGGGAGGAGGAGGAAAAGGAGGAAGAGGAAGGGGAGGTGAAGAGTGCACTATAGATGATGGTGGCAGTGAATGAGGGGGACTGAGTGAATTAAAGCGCCCCGTTGGTCATAAATACAGACATAAATCTTGGAAATTGAGAAAAATGGGGAATTATTATTTTTTCGCTGCGAATTGTGAGGTGTAGTGACGGACGACTTCGACACACACAAACACATGAACGTACCACTGATTCTCTCTCTCTCTCTCTCTCTCTCTCTCTCTCTCTCTCTCTCTCTCTCTCTCTCTCTCTCTCTGTTATATATATATATATATATATATATATATATATATATATATATATATATATATATATATATATTTCCTTTTTCCTTTGCGTGAATCGAGAACAGAGAGAGAGAGAGAGAGAGAGAGAGAGAGGACACAAACGAGCAAACACCAAAGCGAGTTAGGCGAAACGAAAAAAAGTAAAACCCAACAGAAAACAAAAAAAGTGAACTGAAAACAAAAGATAAATCGGAAAAAAAGAATAGAAGTACAATTAACAAAAAAAGAAATAGGAGGAATGTTAATAAGGAATAATTGAGAGAGAGAGAGAGAGAGAGAGAGAGAGAGAGAGAGAGAGAGAGAGAGAGAGAGAGAGAGAGAGAGAGAGATTCTTATTTTCATACCTTTATTTACAGACAGGGCGCTCAGTGGATCATGTGTTTTTCTGGGTATAGTAGATAGATATTCAGAATGTATCTTATTCATACGTATTTGTTTGCCTATCTCTCTACTTTCGTACAAACATACACACATACATAAACAGGACCTTGTAATTATAATCAAGAAACTATTGAGGCTGGAAGTTACACGCACACACACACACACACACACACACACACACACACACACACACACACACACACACACACACACACACACACACACACTTAATTATTCACTTATTTTCTTTATTTCTTTTCATTTTATCTACAAACCACAATCAGTACAGTAAATATAAAAAATACCTAAAAAGAAACCATAATAAAAGAAACTCAGCTTAATATAGCACACACACACACACACACACACACACACACACACACACACACACACACACACACACACACACACACACACACCACGTAGTGTAGTGGTTAGCACTCTCGACTCACAATCGAGAGGGCCGGGTTCGAGTCCCGGAAAGCGGCTAGGCAAATGGACAAGCCTCTTAATGTGTAGCCCCTGTTCACCTAGCAGTAAATAGGTACGGGTTGTAACTCGAGGGGTTGTGGCCTCGCTTTCCCGGTGTGTGGAGTGTGTTGTGGTCTCAGTCCTACCCGAAGATCGGTATATGAGCTCTGAGCTCGTTTCGTAATGGGGAAGACTGGCTGGGTGACCAGTAGACGACCGTGGTGAACTACACACACACACACACACACACACACACACACACACACACAGACCAGGGCTTCCTCTACCCACGGCATGGCTCACAGTCGATTGATAAAATGGACATCATTAATCAATACAGTTTTTCTTGGAACACCGGACAGCGAGAAGGAACAGTTTGTCTCTGCCAAGATGCCTGGAAGAATATTCATGAGGAGGAGGAGGAGGAGGAGGAAGAGGAAAAAGAATAAGAAGAGGAGGAGGAAAAAGAGAGGGAGGAGGAAAAAGAGAAGGAGGAGGAAGAGGAAGAGGGTCAGCTACATAGGTATGGGGAATATGTGGAGGAATAGGTGGAAGAGGAAAAGGAAGAGAAAGAAATGGAGGTGGAGGAGACGTATGAGAAGAATCAAATATAAGGCCGTTCGGATGAGAGGAGAAACGCGAGAGGGATGAGGAGGAGTAGGGGGAGGAGGAAGACGAGGAGGAGGAGGTGGAGGATAAGGAAGAGGACAAGAAACTGTAGAAGGAGAAGAAGGAGGAGTAATTGGAAACGGGGCAATTAAAGGTATAGAAAAAAGGAAGAGGAAAAATTGGAACAAGAGGTGGAGACGAAGCAGTGGAGGAGGGAATTTGCAAGGACACCGTAGGATTTTAAATGACGTCCAAGTTATGTCCTATGTTGTAGAGATTTCCTTAAGTGATGTTGATTTGTAACTTTACTGGATCTAAACGAACATTTCTAACTTAACATTTCCAAAGCTAACATACCTTACCTTATCTCATCTTATCTTAATTTATCCTATCTTATCTTATCTTACCTTACCAAACCTAAGCTTAACTTACTTCTCTTACCTTACCTTACCTTACCTAACCTTACCTAACCTAATCTTACTCTAATCTACCTTACCTTACCTAACCTAACCTAACCTAACCTAACCTTACTCTACTCTACTCTACTCTACTCTACTCTACCTTACCTTACCTTACCTTACCTTACCTTACCTTACATTACCTAACCGAACCCAACCTAAACTAACCTAACCTAACCTGGCCTAGCCTAACCTTATCTATATATATATATATATATATATATATATATATATATATATATATATATATATATATATATATATATATATATATATATATATATATATATATATATATATATATATATATATATATATATATATTTTTTTTTTTTTTTTTTTACATTACAAGGGCACTGGCCAGGAAACAAAGTGTTGGAAAAAAAAAATCCACTATTGCCAGGCCCTATATATATATATATATATATGTATATATATGTATATATATATATATATATATATATATATATATATATATATATATATATATATATATATATGTATATATATATATATATATATATATATATATATATATATATATATATATATATATATATATATATATATATATATATATATATATATATATATATATATATATATATATATATATATATATATATATATATATATATATATATATATATATATATATATATATATATATATATATATATATATATATATATATATATATATATATATATATATATATATATATATATATATATATATATATATATATATATATATATATATATATATTGTGATGGGCACCGTCTTAATCCCCTTTAATTTAATTATATTATATGTGTAGCAACTGGCCACCCATCGCGGGCCCCTCGGGCTGTTCTGCTGAGCAGACGACCCGCCTCCCTCTCTTTGTTTCCACCATTTTCTTGTGTCTGCGAGCCTCGCTTCAATAACCAGCTAGTCTTCAGCGAAGGTAGACACGTGCGCTCTTGGTTTCTGGCACAGGGTGGAGACACGTGTTGCTGGGCTTCTCTTGTTACTCGCTGGTCATTGGTCTGGGAGTTGTGCCCTCCCTTGAGTAACTGGCTTGCTACTGGGTAGACCGTGACTGTTAGAGCAACGGGCTTGTTACTCTAGGAGAGGTGTAGTTGGTTTGGCTGCACTTCTGTTTTACGTCCGTACTGTAGTGTGGCGGCAACGCGTGGGAGAGACGCGGCATTGTCTCGTCCTGTTTGTTTGTTGGTGGCCGTGGTCACCAGTGGGGTTTGGTGGGCGGCTGTGTGCCCCCACCATCTTTTGTATAGTTTCAGTAGTATACTGTATTGTAGTGGTAGTAGCCACGCACACTATTGAATGCTGAGAGGCCTCATTTCGGCCAGTGGTGCGTAGTTGTCGTCCGCCAGACTTGTCTGCGACAAGTATTTGGACTCAGTGTATAGTGGGTGTCACCCGTAGGTGGTGTCTGGGCTTGTGTGTACATCACCGGATGTGCTGTACACATCATATATTGCAATAGTAGTAGGCTAGGGAAGTCAGTCTGACAGGTGTTAGGAAGCACTTGTTGCAGTAAGATAATATAGTAATATATACTGCACGTTTTGTCCCAGTCTGTGAACCCTCACAGCCTGGGTGCAAGGTGTGTGGAGAGGCATTAATACTTCATAGAGAAGTGGGTGGATTTGTCCTTGTGGGCGGTTTCTCTAGGGGGTATTAAGGCCTCGCCCTGTTACACATAACATCTACCATTTATAAATTCTACTTGGTTGGGTACAGGAAGAGAAGGAGTTGCTGAGGAGATTCCCTTGCAGTGGGGAAAATTATACACTGTTGGCGACCTGAGGGTTACGGCGGCTGTGAGTTATAGTAGTGGGGACTCTGTGGAGTGTTTTATAATCCCCACTGTACTGATCGTAACAAAGTTGGCGATTTTGCCAGAATAACACTCTAGGGAGCTGGAGCAGTTAACCGCAGCCGTGTGGCGTACGTAAACCATGACAATATATATATATATATATATATATATATATATATATATATATATATATATATATATATATATATATATATATATATATATATATATATATATATATATATATATATATATATATATATATATACATATATATATATATATATATATATATATATATATATATATATATATATATATATATATATATATATATATATATATATATATATATATATATATATATATATATATATATATATATATATATATATATATATATATATATATATATATATATATATATATATATATATATATATATATATATATATATATATATATATATATATATATATATATATATATATATATATATATATATATATATATATATATATATATATATATATATATATATATATATATATATATATATATATATATATATATATATATATATATATATATATATATATATATATATATATATATATATATATATATATATATATATATATATATATATATATATATATATATATATATATATATATATATATATATATATATATATATATATATATATATATATATATATATATATATATATATACATACGTATTAGTTAGTAGTAGTAGTAGTAACATAACACATAACATAAATAATAGGATAACAAAGGGCCACCAGGGCCCATCTAGGTTATCCTGTATCAGTCGCACAGCGACCTCGTCATCAGTACTTAAAGATACACTTACAAGTACACAATACATTATATACTAATTCTAAATATTTGGCCCATTAACAGGGCTAAGTCCTGCAGCGAAATCCTCTACAATTTGTGGTCCCCATACATGGGGATCATGTCTTGTTTAACTATAGTAAATTTCTTATAAAAACTATCATGCAGTGCTATACATAATTATAAATCTAATAAATTTAAGTGCTTATCTAATCTGTTTTTAAACATTGTCAAACTAGTGCTATTTACAACCGTCTCTGGCAATGCATTCCAGAAGTCTACCACTCTATGACTAAAGAAATATTTTCTTATATCTAACCTGCAGCCTTGCTTTCTAATCTTCCTGCCATGATTTCTAGTCCTATTTCCCTCCTCTAAGGTAAAGAAAGATCTCACATCTATGTAGTTTGTATCTGAGAACATTTTAAATAACTCTATCATATCCCTCTTATACATCTCCTCTCAAATGAAAACATGTTTAATTCCTTTAATCTATCTCTATACTCCAGGCGCTTTAATGCTGGTATCATCCTAGTTGCTCTTCTCTGAACTGCTTCTAACATGTTGATATCCTGCCTATAGTGGGGTGACCAGGCCTGTATGCAATACTCTAAATGGGGCCTAACATAGGAATTATATAAGCTACGCACCACTTCCTTACTTTTATAACTAACATTTCTATTTATAAAACCCAGGATCCTATTTGCCCTATTTCTTGCTTCTAAACATTGCTTTGAAAATTTCATAGTCCTGTCTATCACTACTCCTAAATCCTTTCCTTCCTCTACTGCCTCTAGCCAACATCCCTCCATCTCATAGTTAAAGTTTGTGTTGTCTTTACCTAAATGCATAACCTGACACTTTTAGAATTAAACTCCATCTGCCACCTGTCTGCCCATGCTATCAGCCTGTCCAGGTCTCGTTGTATTCTGTAATTGTCCTTTTCACCCTGTACTGCACATGCTATCTTAGTATCATCTGCAAACTTTGATACTTTGCTACTAATTCCTATATCTAAATCGTTAATGTACACCAAGAAAAGAAGAGGTCCTAGCACTGATCCTTGGGGTACCCCACTAACCACTTCCTTCCACTCAGACATTGCCCCATTTAATACTACTCTCTGTTTCCTATCAGAAAGCCATTCACTAATCCAATCAACTAACCTACCCCTATCCCATGTAGTCTCAATTTGTACACTAGCCTCCTATGCGGTACCTTATCAAACGCCTTGCTAAAATCTAGATATATAACATCTATGCTATTTCCATCATCTAACTCCTTGGTAATATATTCTAAGATATCGAGCAAATTTGTAAGACAGGACCTCCCTGATCTAAAGCCATGTTGGGTATCTCTAATTAATCTATTCTCATTTAAATGCTCCCAAATACTACCCTTAATGATTTTCTCTAGTATCTTACATACTATACTAGTTAAACTGATCGGTCTATAATTATTCGCATCATCCTTCCTACCTTTTTTAAATATTGGAGTAACATTAGCTAACTTCCAGTCCTGTGGTATCTCAGCAAACCTAAGTGATCTTTCAAAGATTAACTTAAGTGCTTCAGAAATACTGTCTACACCCTCCCTAAGTACTCTGGCATGTAGCTCATCAGTAGTAGTAGTAGTAGTTATTGTTGTTGTTGTTGTTGTAGTAGTAGTAGTAGTAGTAGTAGTAGTAGTAGTAGATTAGTAGTAATAGTAGTAGTAGACTAGTATTAATAGTACTAGTAGAAGTAGTAATAGTAGTAGTAGTAGTAGTAGTAGTAGTAGTAGTAGTAGTAGTAGTAGTAGTAGTAGTAGTAGTACTAGACGTTCTAGTAGTACTAGTTCGGTATTATTATTATTATTATTATTATTATTATTATTATTATTATTATTGTTATTATCATTATTAGCAGCAGCAGCAGCAGCAGTAGCTGCAGCAATATACCGAATTATAACATACTACCTACTACTACTACTACTACTTCTACTTCTACTACTACTACTTCTACTACTACTACTACTACTACTACTACTACTACTACTACTACTACTACTACTACTTCTACTACTGCTGCTACTATTACTACTGCTAGTTTTTGTTATTTTTATTATTATTATTATTATTATTATTATTATTATTATTATTATTATTATTACTGTATACATTTAGATAACACAATTGGGCGGCGAGCTCGGCACACACTGACTCCATTATGCGTGACACGTGACATCAATCAGCTGTTAATTTCGTTCTTATGAATCAAGCATTATTTTTTCCTTTTTTTTCCCATTATATCCCACACGTCATTCATATGTTATCAATTACTGAATAATGAAATAATTTTCCGCCCACTGCACCAGCCCTGCCTCCAGTGAAGTAGGTGGTGGTGGTGGTGGTGGTGGTGGTTTTGGTGGTGGTGATTGGGGGTGAGTAGGTTGGATCAGCTTATTGGTCGGTAAAATTAGGGTCGAGAAAAGCATGATTAACTGTGTACTGTCCCTGCTATCTTTGTAAGGGATCGATGATTAAGCAGAATCTCTCTCTCTCTCTCTCTCTCTCTCTCTCTCTCTCTCTCTCTCGACAGGTGAAAGGAAAAGTAAGGTTTGAAAGTGATTGGGGCGTCAGTCTTAGTAATATCCTAAGAAAGTTGGATTTTGGTTCCGTTCTCATGGCGGTATATGATTTATTGACTGGTAATGATACTGTGACACTTCTTGCATCATCATAGTAACGTTAGTTACCTACTATGTACTGAAGGTGCAGCAGTCACATCAGAATTTCAACTTATGGTAGTGTCTTGGAGAAATTAATTGTAAATTTGGAAATAAAAAAGTGTTAGTTCGTGTTCAGGAGTACTAGAAAATTATAAATATTTAATGAAAATAAGGTATTTAAGAAGTAAAGGAAAAATAAATACTACATGAATTTAAAGTAATGAAAAAATTAATCAGAAGGCCAGTATGAAAAGGACAACAATGTTACAGAACAGATTTAAAACTAAGGTATTGGAAGAGTCAGGTCGTCACTTTCCCTCCACCTTCACTAACAAACCCCATCCCTCTGTGTCGTATGAGGCTGACCTGCTGTTTGGTCCCCGACACCCTACTCTCTGGTGTCTTGCTGGGTGTTGGCTGAAGCTCTCCTTGTTCCTTGTTAGGCAGGACAGTTGCAGCAGAGGAGGGTGTGGCGAGGCAGCTGCTTATCCGTATTGATGACTGCCTTCCTTCATCATAGTGAGCGGTGTTAGCACTTGTGTGGATAGATTGATGGGTCTATTGATCGTAATGTCTCTGGGTAACTGAACTGTGTGATGGGAGAATGTTTTAGTGTGAGATAAACAAATGAAGGTAATACAGCTAAAGTACAAAAAATATGGTAATTAAACTGTCGGGGTCTAATGTTATGGTGACAAATCTAAAGAATAAAAAAAAATAATGGAAAAATATATGATGAACAAAATACCAGCAATAAAACCACAAGTGAAAATATATATATAAATAATATGTATATATATATATATATATATATATATATATATATATATATATATATATATATATATATATATATATATATATATATATATATATATATATATATATATATATATATATATATATATATATATATATATATATATATATATATATATATATATATATATATATATATATATATATATATATATATATATATGGTAGTGCGGGCAAGGTTTTTTTGTTTTTTTTATCAGAATATGGTCAACAACTGTGGCACTTCAACAACTGTGATCTTTGACCTTTTTGGTTATTTCCTTTATGTGAGTGCCACTGACCAAGAGCAACACAGACCTAAAAAGAAGGCCTATTCAAGATACAGGCTTAAAATAAAGATCAAAAGGGTCTTCAGTATTTTGTAACATTCCTCTTGAAAGCGTTGAAGTATAGGAAGGCAAGAATGCAGAAACAGACAGGGAGTTCCAGAGTTTACCAGAAAAAGAAATGAGTGACTGAGAACATAGATAACTCTCGTCTAAGCACTGCGTTCCCTTGGTTGTCGCTGAATTTCCCTTCTTGTGATTAAAAAGGATAAATGTCTAGTGGTGTAAACTGAGATATTTTTGCGTCTATTTCCTTTCAAAATTTAAACCCCGACGCTTTTTTAGCAGCACAGGTGTCGCACCCTGAGTCACTGTGCACTCAGATCGCTAATTCACGTTATTACTCATCTGTCTCGCACTTGTACAGCCGCGTGAGTCACTGTTTACACTAGGACCACATGTTTCTTGCGACGATATACCGCGACTATGTATGTACTGTACGTATAAATGAATGTTTTTTTATTTTCAAATTTTGTCGGACTAATTCTCACCATATAATTACATTTTCATGCTATTATTGTTAGTACTTCATCAATATATATATATATATATATATATATATATATATATATATATATATATATATATATATATATATATATATATATATATATATATATATATATGAATTACGATAAAAAAATGAAATAAAGGAAAAAAAACATATGTAACCAGATGAGAAATTCGCAGTTCATGACAGCGAAAGAAAAAAAAAAAAGACATCAACAGGACATAAACTCATCAATTCCAATAAAACACTCTTGAAATTCAAAGCGACAGTATATTTAACCAACACATGAGGGCGCCAGACGAACCAAGCAGGCGTGATGGCCTGAATAAAGTTGCCACGCTGCATTGTATATAGATTACTGAATTAACCAGAGGGAATGTATATTGGAAAGAGATCATCAGCGTAGTAATCAAGTGCAGGTGTCAGAAGTCCTCACCTGTGTCATACTTGTCTCGTTGTTATCTGGTGTACCGGGGGAATGGGAGAGGGGTGTCATTGTACCGGGGTACGTATTGTAACTATTGTAACTGTAATGAGATATACTGTACCGTGTACTTTTTGTTGCACCGGGGCGTTATCATTGCTGTATCTGGATCTGATGTACCGGGAGTTTATTTGTTTTACAGGGTCGTCGTCGTCGTCTATTGCTGCTGCTGCTGCTGCTGCTGCTGCTGCTGCAGTAGTGATTAACTGAGTTACTAAGAAAAAAATTATAGCGCCTCAATTTCGTGGTCATGTGGCACCGAGAGAAGAGTGTTACGGAGCTTACGGTCTTTGACCACCAATCCCATCAATAACAGGCAAACAATAAGAATAAGGTGGCACCGCCGCTAAAGTTCAGTTTACTTCAGTATTCCATTCACTGAAGTCAAAGGAGTCCGTTTTCCTTAAGCCTCGGACAGAAGACCTCCCTTACCTAATCCATTTCACTACTCGCATTCCCTCTCGCTTAACTTGGAACTATCCACACTCCAATATATAAGAAGAGCGTTATCATTTATCCATTGATTTATTCAAAAGTACAAGGCAATGGGGAAGGTTTAGCTAATGGGGGAATATAATGGCAAGATATTTTTTCCTTTCAGCCTGTCTGATTCTTAACTAATGCAGAAAATGGTGATCTATGGCTCAAAGAGAGGGATAACTGATGTATTTAATTGATTCTTCATTTAGTGTGCTGTCTTAGAGATTGATTTTTACCCGTTTAGATATAATGTTATTGCTCTTGTTCTCCTCTTTGTATTCTCTAAACTTGTTCTCTTCTTTTATCTTTCTCTTTTTATCTCTTCTACATCTTAAATTTGTTATCATTCTCCTACTCTACAATTCTCATTCGTTTTATTCCCTAAACATTTCATCTCCTTTATTTTCTCGTCTCATATCTTCTCTTCCTTTACTTTTACTCTCCTTTCCACCTCTCCCTTATTCATCCTTTCTATTTCTATTTTCTTTTTTCCTCATTCCCTATTCCTTAAACATTTTTCCTTCTCTCTCCTCTTCCTTCTCATCTCACCATCCTTTATATTCCTTGTTCTCCTCTTCCCTTCGGTTTCCTCTTCTATTAATCACTATCCTTCCTATTCCGTAATCCTCTTTTCTATTCTGCCAAATTATTAACCGCTACTGTTCTCAATTCTTTTATTTCTGTATTTACTCTTCCCTATCCTCTCCTCGTTACCACCTTCCTTTCCTTTACTCCTCTCTCGTAACCACTGCCTATCTCATCCTTCCTTAAAATATCTTTTCTTCCTCTCGTCTTCTCTTCCCTTTCACCTCCCCTCATCTCGTCTCGTCTCCCAAATTAGTAACCGTACAACCTTTATGGGCTATCGTTAACCCCGGAACCTCGCAGTGACGCCGCTAAACCCGCCTCAAATTAACTGTGGTTTGCCCTGAGCGGCCGAAATGTCTCGTCGCCGCCGACTCGTAAATTAGATTTGTCCATGAGGGAGAGGAAGCAGGGAGAAGGAAAGGAGAGAAGAGAGATGGAAAGGAGGGATACTGGTGGTGGTGGGAAAAGATTGAGCAAAAGAAGATAGGGAAGCTGCAAGAACCCATTAGCCTATTCGTGGCAGTTCTTCTACAAAACTTAACTATACATTTTTCCATCCATCTTTCTCATCTATAAATTCATGTTTCGGAGTTCGTTGCAAGTTGCAATCGTGTTATTCTAAGTGAAGACTTATTCTTACTGCAGGTAATATATTATACGGTATTGTATTTTCTAATTTTAATTCATCTAAGATTAATTACACCACTTTTCAAGATTGCTCATAATGTCACACAAATTCAATCAATGCCCTTAGAAATGTTAAGCTCATCTCCGTAAATCCTTATCTCCGTAAATCCTTCATCAATGTTAATCACATACAATAAAACCACAAACATTAGGTGCCAATTTCACAGCTGATGCATCTCAATATCAACTCAATGCTTGACTTCTATAAATGCCCATATAATGTATACACCACAATATATCATATGTAATTATCTCCTCAATATGATATATCTTAATGCATCAACTGTGGAATTGCACTACACATACATAAAATCTTAATATAACATCCTAATAAATACACATCCTATATTTGTTTCCTCCTTTCACTTAAATGACATAAACATTGTCTTAGACTGCATTAACAACTATAGAGCTTTACTCACTAATACAAGAAAGAGTCTGTCCATGACTCAAATGTTTCTTCTCCTCCTCTCGGCCACTGCCTTCTGCTTTCTCCTCTCGTTTCTGCCAAGATTCTAGAGATCTTCTTGCTGGTTTCTGCTTATTTTAAATACTCAAGGTTTCGTACCTTTTCTCCACGCCCATTTTACCATCTACCATTCAGAGATCAGACATGTGGAGGTCCACGTGTGACAATGTAAGGACGAGAACACATACGAAGGTAATGTAGAAACAACCTTAAACGTAGTATACACAACATTGCCTTACTGGTGTTTCATAGGCTCAACTTTTCCCTAGTCTCATAGCACGTTCACCATTGGTCTAAACATGAAATACTGCTTGTTCATTGGCCATTTAAAACCACCAATCCTGTTTAACTACACGTGGGGAAACACGTGTTGACTATACTACTCTCCAACATCGTAACCAGAGTATTTTGTTTTGGGTGTTTGTTTGGGTCTGCGTACCATCTGATGCCTGGCTTCCCTCTCTTCTTGTTAATGTTTGGCCTCCCACTCTCGTGTTCGCAGCAGGGTCCCTTTTACAATTCTCCCGTAGACGTAATTATTTACATCCTTGTGCCACTGCTGCATCACGCTATGTCCCACCAGGCTGTGGCATGCCAGGTTATGACACATGTAATCTTTTCATATTCCCCAAATGCCTCAACACGAACAACCTGGTTACTGAATCAAGTTTATTTCTCTCTCTCTCTCTCTCTCTCTCTCTCTCTCTCTCTCTCTCTCTCTCTCTCTCATCTTTTCATGGGTAAAGAATACGGTTTGACTGTATGTTAAAACGAAGGATACTACTGTTTCTGTATTACTACTACTACTATTGCTACTGCTACTGCTATTGCTCTCTCTCTCATCTTTTCATGGGTAAAGAATACGGTTTGACTGTATGTTAAAACGAAGGATACTACTGTTTCTGTATTACTACTACTACTATTGCTACTGCTACTGCTACTACTACCACTGAGCTACTCCGAACACAATCTCATTTCTGTATCTTGTCCTATTTCTCCAATCCCTCCTTAGGATCCCCCAAAGCGGAGGTGCCTCTGGCGCCTTGCCTCTGCCAGTTTGGGGGACCTGAGGAGGTATTATGCCGATTTTCCTTGGAATGATTACTGTTTCCGAGTCAGAGACCCATCTCTGTACGCTGAACGCATAACAGAGGTGATAGTGTCTAGCCTGGAGGCATACATTCCTCACTCTTTTTCTGAACTTAAACCTTCTAAACCTTGGTTAACACATGTGTTTTCGTGCCGTACATGATAAAGAGGTTGCCAACAAAAAGTACTTGAGCCTTCCATCTCCTGAACTCATGCACTTTATTGTGAGGGAAAACGGGAGGCCACGATCTCTCGCCCTCAAAATATATGATGTTATGCCAGAAATAATTGGACTCGCCCTTTGGAAAAGGAAAACAATACAAAACAGAATGAGTGTATTAACACTAAAGAGACAATAGACACACAACCGAACCACTGCTGTCGTGTGCAAAGAGACGGCGTGCTGAGTCACCGGGGTTGGGTGCACCAGTGAAGATCCACTCAGCAATAAGCCGGGAGGTGAAGTCCAGAAGCTGGAGTGCGGCAGGGAGACAACAGCGGTAGCAGGTGGAGGTATGGAGAGAAGCAGCAGGAGCCCAGGCTGGCTGCTTTTCCGGTGAGACGAGGAACCAGCTTGAAGAGAGGCGAGGTGTTCACCCAGGGATTGTGTGCTGGTGTCTGTCTTGGCTTCAAAACCTGGATCCAATTGTAGCCTCGAAAAGGGAGGAGCCAAGGCCAGTAGCAAAGCCTCATGGTACCGAAGGCTCATGATACCGGAGATGCAAAACTTAACAAGGGTCGGCCTGGGGGTATAGCAAAGCCGGCACAGCGTATAGTAACTACCAAGTCAAGGTAGTTTAGGAAGGGAGGAAAAGCCGGCACGGCGTATCTCCCTCACACGACCCCCCCAGACAAGAATCTTCTGCAAGTAGATTACACAATATTAGTAGGATCAACAGGATCTACTTAGCAAGTCATCACCTAGATTATCCTTTCCTGCCACATAAACGACTCTGAATTTGTAGGCCTGAAGAGACAAGATCCAACAAAGCAGTCTATCATTCTTGCCTTTGAAGGTAGACAGGTATAACAAAGGCTTGTTGTCAACCTCCAAGATGAACTCCTTACTGCGAAGGTAGAAGTCAAACCTGTTGATGGCAAAGATAACTGCAAGGCACTCGCATTCGATGGTGAAGTACTGGGTTTCACGGTCGAGTAGCTTCCGGCTGGCGTAGGCAGTGGGATGGGGACAGTCGTTGTAGTACTGCAGAAGGATGGCTCCAATCCCACGACTAGAGGCATCAGTTCTCAGAACGAAGACGAGATCTGGGTTCGGCAGATGGAGGACTGGTGGGCAGACTAACTGGTTCTTTAGGTGTTCGAACCGCACTAACAAATCTTCACTCCAGACCAAGGGTTTGGGAACAGCGTTCTTGAGAAGATTGGATAGGGGGCCGGTGTATTCAGTTGCCTGAGGAATAAACATGCGATAAAATCATACAAGTCCAAGGAAAGCTTTGAGAAGCTTCTTGCTGGCAGGTGGAAGCATGGCAGAGATATCCTTCATCTTGTCATGTTGAGGGCGAATGTTTGTCCCGTCGACGATAAATACGAGGTAGTGGATGGAAGAGACGCCAATACGACACTTAGTTGGCTTGATGGTGAGATGATGCTTTTTCAGCCTTTGAAGAACGCCTTGCAGAACTTGAAGATGTATAGGCCAGTCCTTGGAATAGACAAGAATATTATCAAAATAGAAGGAATCATTGGAGAGTCCAGCGAGTACAAGGCGCATAAGGCGAATGTAGGAAGCACAGGCAGTAGAGAGACCAAAGGGCATACGACGAAAATCCATTAACCCAAGGTGGGTTGGAAAGGCAGTGAGAGCTTTGGCCCTGTTGGTAAGAGGTACTTGATAATAAGCCTTACACAGATCTAACTCACTGAAATACTTGGATCCTGAGAATTTATGTAAGTCTTCAGTAATGTTACCAGTGGGTTCTGCATGAAAAACAGTGATTGAGTTTAACGGTAGGACTTGTCTGGTTTCCATACCATTACAACAGGAGAACAGTGGGGAGAGGATGAACATTGAATAATCCCTTGTTGAAAGAGTGTCTCAACTTCCTGTCTGAAAGATGGCTGGATATGAATAGGGACTGGATATACCTTATTCTGCATTCGATCTGTCGTGTAAGTGATGTCATGTTCCAAGGTAGTGCAGTGACCTGGAATGTCAGAAAATACATCCGTAAATTCACCCAAAAGATCTTCAATACTGGAATGGTTTTCCCAGGTGAAGGCTTCTCCTATATGAGGCCAAGGATTAGAGAAGTCCGAGGAGCTCTGTGTCGTTGGGGTGTGGAACACTTCATCAGGAAGCGGCTCCTCAATAATGGTTGGTCTATCCTTCCCGGGTGCCGAGAGTGCTTCTAGCGTAGTAGTTTCATCCAGGACCTGAACACACTGGACTTGGGCTCGGCAATGGTATTTCTTTGAAATATTAATATGGAAGACTTTAGGCCCTTGGAGAACATCAACAAGATAGTCAACCTTATTCCTTTTCTCCAGGATCTTATAAGGGCGTTTCCAGGACACAAGGAGCTTATTGGTATCACTGGGTAGCAGGATAAGAACCTCATCTCCTGACTTGAAGTTCCTATCTTGTGATTTGTAGTCGAAGTAGGTCTTGTAGAGGCGGCTGCTTACCTCAGCGTTCTGAACGGCAATCTTGCTGTACTCCTCCAGTTTCTCTGGAAGCTCTAGAGCATACTGGAAGCTGGTCCGTTCGTCTTGTGGGAGTGTCTTGTCTTCCCAGAGGTCGCGGAGCACGGAGAGAGGACCACGGACGCTGTGTCCATAGAGTAGCTCGAAGGGCGAGAATCCTGTCCTGTCACTGGGAGTTTCTCTAAGGGCAAACAAGGTTGGTATTAGATATCTATGCCACTCACGTGGTTTCTCACTGCAGAGCTTTTTTAAGATGGATTTTAAAGGACTATGCAGCCTTTCGACACAACCATTGCCACTGGGATGGTAGGGCGTAGTAAAAATTGGCTTGACCCCGAGTAGTCGATGCAGTTCTTCCATCAAGGCCGAGGTGAACTGCGTTCCACGGTCGGACAGGACTTCACGAGGGATGCCAACTCGGGAAAAGATGGTGAGGAGAGTTTCGGCCACTGAAATAGAGTTGATATCCTTTAATGGAAGAGCCTCAGGGAATCCTGTGAAGAAGTCTATGAGAGTCAAGATATATTTATGGCCAGCAGATGATGGAGGTGAGAGGGATCCAACCAGATCTATTGCAACCCGAGCAAAGGATTCGGTAACGATGGGCATAGGCTGCAGGGGGGCCGGCTTTACTCGTCCCTTTTGGGAAAAGCGCTGGCACTTGTCGCAAGAACGGCAGTTTACTCTGATGTCAATACCCATTCCCGGCCAGAAGAATTGGTCAGCAACCTTTTGTTCCGTCTTGTGATGAGAGTAGTGACCAGCTAAGGGATTTTCATGTGCAATTTTCAATATAATGGGCCGACACTTCCGTGGAACAACTAAACAAAGTTTACCCACCTTCACTGGACGGCGTGAAGAAACACACTTCCGATAGAGGAGTCTGTCTTGGTAAAGAAACTGGAAGGTGGAGTTGTTCCGGACTTGGTCTATCTCTCCCGTTGCAGCCTTGGTGCTGGCGACGGTCAGAGTATCACAGGTCCTCTGAAGATGGCCAGATTCCTCAGGAGTGACAGATAGAGGCTGGAGATCCGGGAGATGAAGTGGGTGGAGGCGCTTCATCCTAGTGGTCGAGGCACGAGTCTCCATAGCACACCGATGAAGTAACAGGAGGTAGAGAGTCTTGGGAGACAGATGAAGTAACAGGAGGCAGAGAGTCTTGGGAGACAGATGAAGTAACAGGAGGCAGAAAGTCTTGGGAGAAAGAGCAATGCTTCGAAAAACTCTGGACTGGAAGTGTTACCGCAGAGGCAGACAAGAATCCTGGAACTGAAACTAGCTCATCATAACTGAAGGTAGGATATGGTTCCTTTGGTGTACGAACCCCAGGGACATCACCAATAAAAACACTGGCAAACTTGATGGGAGCTCGGACTGCATCAGTCCAACCTTCAAAGTAAGGACACCTGATGTAGCACTGGATGATAGGAAATGTATCAATACGGCCCAGGTAGTCAGCAACTTGACAGGACTGGCAGTTGCTAATGTCAGCATCAGGTAGAACTTCCTTTGCTACCACAATACAGGAACAACCACTATCCCTAAGGATGGAAGATGTCCATGATTCATTAACGGTGCCTGTAACAAGGGGCCGAGGAACACGGTGATCAGTGAGGCAAAATCCTACCGTGAAGGGCTGAGATGGAGGACTCTCCTTGAAGGCACGTGGGTTCTTGGGACACTGGAGTCTAATGAGGCCTAACTCACCACATCCGTGACACTTGATAGTGGAAGAAGTCGATGAAGGTGACGAGTGGACAGGCGGTGTTTTCTTGAGAGGAAGCTTGAAGTATCGCGAAGAAGACCTGAAGGTGTAGTGTGCCGATGCCCAGTCATCAGCTAGCTGCACTGCTCGGTGAAGAGATGAAGGTCTGTGTTCTTTGATGAAGGTGCGGAGGTCAGGATTCAGCGAAGCCAAGAACTGGTCGAGCATCATGAACTTCTTTAGGGAATAGAAGCTTTCCTGAACTTGGAAAGCCTCAACCAGCTCAGAAATAAACGGGTTAAATGAACTGAAAACTGGGAGTAATTTTCACCGTCTCGAATTTTAGCGTTGCAGAAATCAAGGCGATATCCGTCTGAAGTCTTCTTAGATCCTGTCAACAGAGACATCTTAAGAGCTTCATAGTCTTTGGTGGTCTCAGGAGAGAGAGAGACGTATAAATTAGCAGCTTTTCCTGTTAAGAGACATCCCAACCTCACAGCATACATACTTGGTTCGAGCTGTAACAACTCTGCCACTATCTCTAAACGGGCGAGATAAGTAGCGATGTCTTCTCCTTCCTGGTACACTGGTAGCGTGGGAAGAGCAGCTACTTCTAGGATGGTAACAGCATCAGGCTTACCTTGAGCAGTGAGACGCATTCGCTCGGTTTCAGATTTCAGTTAGGCAAGTTCTAACCTCTCCTGTCGCTCCACTTCTTCCCTTTGTTCTTGTCGCTCAGCTTCTTCCCTTTGTGCTTGTCGCTCAGCTTCTTCCCTTTGTGCTTGTCGCTCAGCTTCTTCCCTTTGTTCTTGTCGCACCGAAGCTCGCTCATCCCACTCATATGCCTGTTGGCTGGTGATGTAGTGTAGGGCGTTTGTTCCTGAGAGACCAAGAGTGGCAGCCTGTTTCTGAAGTTGCTCAAAGGACGACATGGTAGATACAAAACTGAATAAATAACCCCAAAAGAAATACAACCCAACATACAAAAGACACCTCGCAAAATTGTATGCTCTGAGACTGAAGAAAATCTGTCAGTCTAAACAAGTGAAACAATTATAAAATTGTCCACTCAGCAAACACAGCAAGGATGTATGGATAAATAACAACTTACAAGAATGGACGTCTGTAAGGAACTCACTTCCGGGCCTCAGACAGTGAGTGCGTGCTCAAGGCTGTACAGCTGTAAACCTTCCAAGGGCTGGAACAATAGGACAATTAATAATAACACATGTCTATCCTGGCGAGGTCGCCACGTGTGAGGGAAAACGGGAGGCCACGATCTCTCGCCCTCAAAATATATGATGTTATGCCAGGAATAATTGGACTAGCCCTTTGGAAAAGGAAAACAATACAAAACAGAATGAGTGTATTAACACTAAAGAGACAATATGATACACAACCGAACCACTGCTGTCATGTGCAAAGAGACGGCGTGCTGAGTCACCGGGGTCGAGTGCACCGGTGAAGATCCACTCAGCAATAAGCTGGGAGGTGAAGTCCAGAAGCTGGAGTGCGGCAGGGAGACGACAGTGGTAGCAGGTGGAGGTATGGAGAGAAGTAGCAGGAGCCCAGGCTGGCTGCTTTTCCGGTGAGACGAGGAACCAGCTTGAAGAGAGGCGAGGTGTTCACCAAAGGATCCAATTGTAATGGAGGAGCCAATGCCAGTAGCAAAGCCTCATGGTACTGGAGATCCAAAACTTAACAAGGGCTGGCCTGGGGTATAACGAAGCCGGCAGAGAATATAGTAACTACCAAGGCAAGGTAGTTTAGGAAGGGAGGAAAAGCCGGCACGGCGTATCTCCCTCACATTTATATTTCTGCCCGGAATCATGCCAAGTCTGTTCTTCAACTTGCCAAACACTTCTTAATGAATAGAAAATGTCAAAATCTTTCAAAATCTAACCCCCTTCGAGACATCTGGCATCTGGCCAAAAACATCTCTAATGACTTGATTTCATCCTAATGGCACCACTGCCATGTCATCTATCTCCAAAGCTGAACTCTTCTCTCAAACCTTTGCTAAAAACTCCACCTTGCATGATTCTGGGCTTGTCCCTCCCTCTCCTCCTCCCTGTGACTATTTCATGCCTGCAATAAAAAATCTTCGTTATGATGTTTCCATGCCCTCGCTGGTCTAAACCCTTGAAAGGCTTATGGACTTGATGGGGTGCCTCCCATTGTTCTCAAAACTGTACTTCCGTGTTTGCACCTTGCCTAGCCAAACTTTTTCAACTGTGTCTATCGATTTCTACCTTTTCTTCTTGCTGGAAGTTTACCTACATTCAACCTGTTCCTAAAAAGGGTGACCGTTCTAATCCCTCAAACTACCGTCCTATAGTTTTAATCTCTTGTTTGCCTAAAGTTTTAGAATCTCCTCAGTAGGAAGATTTTCAAACATCTGTCACTTCACAATCTTCTATCTGATTGCCAATATGGCTTCTGTCAAGGTCGCTCTACTGGTGATCTTCTGGCATTCCTTACGGAATCCTGGTCATCCTCTTTTAGAGATTTCGGTGAAACTTTTGTTGTCGCGTTAGACATATCAAAAACTTTTGATAGAGTCTGGCACAAAGCATTGATCTCAAAACAGCCCTTGTATGGTTTCTATCCTTCGCTCTGCAACTTTATCTCAAATTTCCTTTCCGACCGTTCTATTGCAGCCATGGTAGACGGTCACTGTTCTTTTCCTAAATCTATTAACAGTGGTGTTCCTCAGGGTTCTGTCCTGTCACCCACTCTCTTTTCTATTATTCATTAATGATCTTAACCAAACTTCTAGCCCTACTCACTCCTACGCTGATGATACCATCCTACATCATTCCACGTCCTTCCAGAGACCACTAACCCTTCAGGAAGTCAACAGATCACGCAGGGACGCAACAGAATGTCTGACTTCTGATCTCTCTAAGATTTCTGATTGGAGCAGACAAAATTTAGTAATGTTCAATGCCTCAAAAACTCAATTCCTCCATCTATCAACTCGACACAACTTTCCAGACAACTATCTACCCTTCTTCATTGACACTCAACTGTCCCCCTCTTTCACTCTGAATATCCTCGGTTTGTCCTTTACTCATAATCTTAACTGGAAACTTCACATCTCATCTCTTGCTCAAACAGCTTTTATTAAGTTAAGCGTTCTGCGGCGTCTCCGCCAGTTTTCATCGCCCTCAAATGCTAACTATACAAGGGCCTTATCTGTCCTTGTTTTGTTTTTTTCATATTAACGTTAAGTTCTTAAGTTTATCTAGTTTTACCATATATGTTTCATTTTTAGGTAGCATTTGTAACCGAAGTTATAAATATATAATATATATTCCATCAGGTTTGAGATCAATAGAATAATATTATCTATCTATCTGTCTATCTATGGAGCACTCTTCGCATTTTATTTATTATTTTTTTTGGGGGGGCGGGTTCCACTCACACAGTTTTATTAGATAGGGTGGAATCAAAACTTTTTCTTCTCATCAACTTCCCTCCTCTGACTGTCTTCAGCCTCTTTCTCACCACCGAAATGTTGCATCTCTTTCTATCTTTAATCGCTATTTTGATGCTAACTGCTCTACTGATCTTGCTAACTGCATGCCTCCCGTTCTCCTGCGGCCTCCCTGCAAAAGGCTTTCTTTTTCTCACCCCCATTCTGTCCAAATCTTTAATGCAAGAGTTAACCAGTATTCTCAATCGTTCATACCTTTCTCTGGTAAACTGGAACTCCCTGCCTGCTTCTGTATTCCCATCTTCCTACGGAGACTTGACTTCTTTTAAGAGGGAGGTTTCAAGACATTTGTCCCTGTTTTCTGGCTAATTCCTTTTTCATCATTTAGGGAACTCGCGGTTAATTGGGTCTTTTTTTTTCTTTTAATATTGTGTTGCTCGTGGCAAGCTTGCATAAAAAAATACTACTACTACTACTACTACAATTACTACTACAACTACTACTACTATAAAAACTATTGCTACTGCTACTGTTACTACTACTACTACTGCACAACAACAACAACAACAACAACTACTACTACAACCTCTAAAAGTAATAATAAAAAAGCAAGGACAAAAACATTTCTTTTTTTAAACTTCAAGGTTAAATGCACGCTCACATACACAATACTCGTCTGACTGCGTGCGCACACACACACACACACACACACACACACACACACACACACACACACACACACACACACGGCTTTATCAAGTCGACACACGGCATTTCTCAAGAGTTGCGATAATACTTCTTTTTATCAATCTTATCGACAACCTACGATGAGGAAATATGGCGGAAACCTCTCGCTTGGGACGGCTTATCATTGGTTTTGGGACGTTCTAACTCATAGCTGGAGGAGGAGGAGGAAGAAGAAGAGGACTGCAGCGACGTGATGGAAGAAAAGAGGATGTGATGATGGCGTTTTGGAAGTAGTTGTTACCACTGAGGGACGTTCTGTTATTGTTTTATTATTGGAAGATGGTCTAGATCTGAGTAAGTTACGTGTAGTGTAGCTGGCATTTCTCTCTCTCTCTCTCTCTCTCTCTCTCTCTCTCTCTCTCTCTCTCTCTCTCTCTCTCTCATTGATACTACAATCTAGTGTTTTAAAGTTTTTTTTTTATGGTTTCAGTGAGAGACTGATTTCAACATTATTAACAGTAGAAACAGTCTTGATAACCCGTCTGATAATTTCTGTGGCTTTAGAAACCTTTTGAAAATAATCGTGGTGAGAGAGCAAACTGTTTCTGAGTACAGGGATAGGTTTCGCTTGGCTTGCAGTTTCTCTTTGTGTATCTCTACTTTCCTTGTGGCTACAGTAAATTTCACATAGTTGGCAGTTTCCCTTTCTCTATCTCTGTGATCGATAAAGTTATTCTCCTCACTACAGTTTGGATGTAGGTCAAAGTAGAACCGTTTGGAAAGTCTCCGTTTGTTTACGAGGCATATACATAAAGACTAATGTGTATGAAGATTTCACTGTGGTTTGGGCTGCTCTTCACTAACTGTTTACTGTAAAAATCATAATTAGAATACAAAGAATGAATTTAATGCCAGACTACCCATCTCAGACCCCCTTTCCTCGAGGTTATTACACACACACACTATTAAAAGCAACAGTAAGCACAAATTTGCCCAACACGCCATAACAATGACCATCAGGAGAGAAACATCTGGTGTCGGCCTTGGAGAATCCCATAACCTGGAATGGGAATCGGGAATAGAAATATCGGGAACACAATGCCACTAGCGGACGTCTTGCTGTGCTCGTAATTGAAAACCTCACTGGTAAGGGCGAGGGGAGGGGTAAGTTGCTGTTTCCCACCCCCGGCCCCACCAACCTAGCTGTCCCCCTTAAATACCAACCCCATCTTTCGCTGTCATCTCTACTGTACG
Organism: Portunus trituberculatus; assembly: GCF_017591435.1. Lineage (NCBI taxonomy): Eukaryota > Metazoa > Arthropoda > Malacostraca > Decapoda > Portunidae > Portunus > Portunus trituberculatus. Next base: position 13,053,787 of record NC_059273.1, read on the forward strand.
CCTTGCTGTGAATATTTGTGATTCAGTTTTCCTCGGTGTATGTGTCCAGTGAAGGAGAATGAAGAGAGTGTTGGAAGATGGAAGAGTGTCAGCACATCGCAGAAAAGTGCCTTAAATCCACGCTAGAGTGTCGGGGCGCGGCAGCGTGTCCCTCCAATGCCCACAGCCACACATACTGACAGGGCGCGGAGCGCGGGGCGGGACACGACACTGCACGGCACGGCACGGCACGGCACGGCACCACACCGCACCGCACCGCACCGCACCGCACCGCACCGCACCGTGTCGTTCCTTTAAGCTTCATAATATATAAAAAATCAACCCACACCAGCAAAACAAATAACGAAAACAAGATGAAGATCGGTCTGCGTCATATGAGAGACAAGTTTACCGACCTTGCGCATTGTAAAATACAGTGGATCACCCATGCCGCGCCGCTCTAACCACATGTTGTGATAAAACTTATGCTGTTTGTGTTTTACAAGGTCTGGGAGTGTGGGGTAGCCTAATTCTGCATCACATACCAAATTTGGTGTAGTTTTCCTGTCGCCTAAAAGCTCTTTTATCGCCTAGTTATATAATTTGGTGACAGGTTTCACATCGGCACACATCCAAGACTCACAGCCATACAAAAAAGCAGGCATAAGTGCAGCATCGGAAAGCCTACGTTTTACGATAAAAGGAATGTCATTATTTTTCTGTGTAAAATATGCAGATTTTAAAATGTGACAATTGTTTTGCACATGTAATTTGACTGCTGATGACACCGACCCGTCACACGTGAAAGAGCTGCCCAGGTACACGTAGCTAGTGCAATGCTCTATCACTAGCCTGCCCACCTGCAGTGCCACACACGCACCGCGTAGTGTAGTGGTTAGCACGCTCGACTCACAATCGAGAGGGTCCGGGTTCGAGTCCCGGAGGCGGCGAGGCAAATGGGCAAGCCTCTTAATGTGTAGCCCCTGTTCACCTAGCAGTAAATAGGTACGGGATGTAACTCGAGGGGTTGTGGCCTCGCTTTCCCGGTGTGTGGAGTGTGTTGTGGTCTCAGTCCTACCCGAAGATCGGTCCATGAGGTCTGAGCTCGCTCCGTAATGGGGAAGACTGGCTGGGTAACCAGCAGACGACCGTGGTGAATTACAACATCACACGGTTCTCCATAAATTACGAAAAACGTTGTCTTATCTACATTATTTTTCATTCCATTCATCATAATAAAAATCATACACAAGCTGAACTTTTTTCAAAATATTTTACCTAGTTGTAGCTAGTAAAACGATGTCATCTATAAACAACAAAATATGTAACCAGTCGATAAAAGGCTACTTATAAAGAGCAGGCATGATGTAGACAGACCCTGCAATAAAAGTAGCAAGGCGGTCAGCCCGCCGTCTTTACGCTCCTCTTACTTTATTTCATATTTCATGCTGTACACCTTCGTCTTTTCTTCCATTTCACCCCCCTGTCTATCCCCCTAGCTTAGCTTAGCTTAGCTTAGCAGACCCTGCCTTACTCCAACCGTAGACATGACAACTGCACATCCTACAATGCTCTCTGTTAGGCGGTACATGGCAATAATGGCTGATAGCATGACCATTCCGCAGCCCAGTCGCTTAAGTGTCCTGAAAAGTGTGTGCCTTGGCATTACATCATACGCTTTTGAACAGTCAATAAAAGCCACAAATATAATTTGTTTTTTTGTTTTCCTTTTTGCTGAATCAGTAATCATGCGCAAACTTCTTATGTGCTCAAGGCATCCCGCTTCCGTTGTGCCCCTGCCTGCTCACGGCAAGGTTTAAACCAATCATATAATCGCCTACAAATCATGTCATGCAATTTAGCGATGGAGTTGGTCACACTGATGCCCCTGTAACTGTTCGGGTCTCCCCTGAGCCCTTTCTTATAGATGGTAAACATTTTTGCCCTTGCCCATGATGTAGTGTACTGATTGTCTGAAAATATTCGATTAAACAAAGTGGCAATAACTAACATCATGAAGTGAGCAGGTAACAGAGAGAAGATGCCGGGAGAAACTTCGTCAGGGCCACAAGCTTTATCTGGCTAGAAACTTCTCACCTGAACACACACCTCTTCTTGATAGATTGGCTCGTCTAGAATAGGAATAGTAACATCAGTGTTAATATCTTTATCTTTATCCTGTAAAATCCTTTCCCACCTTCCTAAATGTACGTTATCATCTTCGCTGTTACTGTCGACTCTGCTATAAACTGCACATGTTTGCAATTTACAAGAGAAATCACTCACCAGAACAACAATATCAACGTTTACATCCACATCCACATTAACATAGCAATACTGTTCCTGTTTTATCAATACTAGAAAAGTTCACCGAAGCAACGGTGAGTCTACGCCTGGCAGCGGGGCCACTCAGATATGAGTGACGCTCCGTGATGGCGACTCTGCCCTTTCAAAGGGCAAAGGTGATCAAGACTCAGTCAGATGGCCTTGAGCAGACCATTTTATGACCATTTTATGAAGATCACTTAAGGCGTTTTCAGTAGCGGTGCGGCTGGGGGCAAACTGAGTCAAACGGAGGCAAGTTTTTGCAAATGCGAGCGAAAGCAAACGCCTTTCCAAAACGTTTGCTTTTGTTTGGCAAACGCTTTTTAGCCAATCAACCTCATGGAATGAGATCAAGGAGTTACATTTCGAATAAAACTGAATAATAGGACGCATGTTAGGCCATAGAAGTGGGTACTGTAGATGTAGATTTACGTTTACATATTGTGCGGCATACTGGAGAGAACCGATAAAAAAAATACGGCGTGAAATAAATTAAGGAGCTGGTGGTAGCTGGTGACATGTCGCATCTATCCGTCCCTGTTGTGGGTGTTGTCCGATTCCATACTTCTGGTCGTGACTTCGATACAATAGTGGAGTTACTTTTCTATTATTAGGTGAAAAAATGATAATATTGTTGCAAATCCTTACATCATAAAGTAATGAATGATGGTAAAATATATTATCTGCCAAGTATTGACATAATTCAATTATATAGGCATCAGAAAACCGCAGCCATACATCAACAATGGAACAGCTTCAAAACAAGACCGCGTAGATCAAACCACTTTCAAGGACTGAAAATCTGTTGTTTTTAATGAGTATTGCGCTGCTCGGCCCTCGGCATATACAAATGATGAAACACTGGTGACCTCTAATACTCCCCATCAAGGAATAAATTCCCAAACTCTTCCACCATGCTGCTGTGTTTACGTCTTGACCACAGCGCAGACTCAGGCGACTGATGTGTACGATAACTTCTCCCAGGGATTGAGATCACAGTGACACGGTCGTCTGGCACCACCGACGGTGTCCTCAGCACTATCCTGTTCAGCGTGAACTCAAACATGTTTGACCTTGCAGTGACGCTACTGAAAACGCCTTTAGGCGTTGGCTTTTTCGGGGATTTCCTGGCTTGCGGCACTGCCAAACCTTGTGCTGGGCAAATTAAGGGATTAGAGCCTATGTGTCAATGAGAACCTTGCTTCCCACACCACCTCTCTCTCTCTCTCTCTCTATAGAATTTACATTTCATGCAAATACATTTCCATCAGAGATCTATACTTATAAATTACTAAAATTTGAGAAAAGAATCTGCCTGTCAGTCAGTCTCTCTCTCTCTCTCTCTCTCTCATCCTGGCTGGTAGCGGGAGAGGAAGTGACCCATGGATTAACATGGTCACTTTGACCTGTGACCTCACTCGGTCAACCAGAGGGATGTGACAACGCTCGGAGGAAACATGCAAAAACAATGCAAAATATATTTAAAAATAAACACAAATTCCTCTAACTTGCCTTTTTAGAGCATGACAATGTATATGTACTACAACACCATTCAGTTAATAAGTATTAAGTACCTAACTTGAGGTGCGTATTGGTACAAGTGTGACAGCGCCACAAGCTGGGAAATCCCCGAAAAAGCCAACGCCTAAAGTGATCTTCATAAAATGGTCAGACTATAGCAGTGCAAGGAGGGGTAGAGGCGGTCACACATGCGTAGGAGCGGGTAGCACAATCCATACCAGTCTTTATGGATTTGTTTGTCTTACCAGGAGATGGTGTTCAGGTACGCTTGATGACCGTGGTGGAGGTGTCCATGTGGTCACCTGGTGAAGTGGAGCCGGCGCTTGCGGGGTTGGGGCCCGGCTGGACCACTGTTTGGTTTCACCAGAGGCATCACCTACACAGCGTCATCCTGCTTATCCTTATTCCTTCACTATATGCTCTGTTGGTGGCGATGCTTGAGCTCTGTGGGTGAGTGATGTTACTGCTAGTCGGCACGGAGTTGCTCTGAACCTATGTCCAGTCAGTACGCTGGCTAGCTTGAGAGTAGTCGCATTCATCGTTTTAAGTTTGTAAAGGTGGTGTCACACTAGCACTTTTTCCGTCGTTTTTCAGAAAATCGACAATATTTTGGCTGCAGCCTGTCACACACAAACAGTGTTTCGTCGTCACTTCCCGCCAACACAATGTAAACACAAACATGGAGGCCATGCTGCGGCAAAGATACGCTGCTCTGAACGTAATACTGTGTATTACGAAACTTAGACGAGCTAAACAAGCCAAAAAGCGTGCATGGATGCGTTCATGGTTAGTGGTAGAACCAATGCACGTAGAAGCAGGTTGAGGAGACGCGGCAAGTCTTGTGGTCTTGGTCTTGGTATGTAAACAAAGGCGGAAAATTTGCAGACAGAAACGATCCCTATCGTCTGACAAATTCATGTGATAAGTTCATGCGGAACGTTGAAAACTAGACGGAAATCGCATTAATCAACGGAAAAAGTGCTAGTGTGACACCGCCTTTAAAGGGGGCTTTACACTTGGCAATTTTCGGGAAGCAACATTGCCGAAACGTGTTGCCGATAGCATTTTGGGTCTCGGTCTTAGACTGGGAGCGCTAGAAGAAGGTAATTGAGAAGACCCAGACAGTAGAAAACGGCCGGCTGGTGATCCAGGGCGGCGGCTACGACCTGGAGAGGGTCGGCGAAGAAGAGACAGTGAAGGAGGTGGTGGAGGCAGTGAAGGCTGCTGAAGCCAAGAAGATGTGTGTCATGGTACAATAACGTTTTGATAGGTAGACGCACGAGAACATTATTGGAACCACCAGCTGACTCAGTGACGTCATCCGGTTGTGTAAACAACTCCATATCTTTGAGTGAGTGTACACGTGTGGCAGAATTTGATCTTGGATTATATGTTTAATGTGCCTTAATATTAATTTCTTATTGTTAGTATGGGCAAAGCTAGACCTTGTGCAGTGTATAGATGCACGCCTGCCAAGTCTAGTAATTTTAAATATTATAAATTCCCCAAGAACAAGACCATCGCAAGACAGTGGCTCCAAAAATGCTATCGTGCTGACACAGTAAATGTAAATAATGCCGTGATTTGTGAGCAACATTTTAGTTCCGCCCAAATTAAGCACAACTTGAAATATGAGTTATTAGGCTCCCCAGTTCCAAGGAGTTGGAGGGATCTAAAAACTGAGGCAGTTCCTGATCAAAATCTGCCATTTCGTGGACACGATAATGGAAGTGGCCTTTCTGCAGAAAATACAGGTAAGGAAACTTAGATTTACTGGCTAAATCTGATCAGTTTCAACACTCCAAATTAGAAATTGTATAATCTGCTTATGCTTAATGAACGAAATTAGTTCTACTAGTAGCCTAGACCTAGTCCATAATTTACAGTCTATGCCAGTCTTACAGGCTACTGACTGTACCATGGTAGAATCACTTTTTGATATGTCTCGTTATTGTACATTGGGTTTACACTCAAGAATAAAGTACCTATATGAAGTGTGAATAGTTTAGGGCCGATGCAAGCTAAAGGAATGGATTGCCACATTTAAATAGCGGTATGCACTCACGGTCCATTCATATTACATGCATTTCAATGGCTTACGGCCCCCACTGAAATGCATTTAGTATGTGATAGCACCGTAAACAGAGCGTGACCGTTCCTTTATAGTGTGGATCGCCTTTAGACTCATACGTGCATTAGCCTTTAGGGCCCCCACACACGAAGCGATTTTAGAAGCGCGACTTGAGAAGCGCGATTCTGGGTTGACCCCACACACACAGCGACTGGTGTAACGACAACATACCCCCTCCCCCGCCATACCCCCATCCCCGCTACTGTATCCACGTGGACTGCCCACCAATGACGCGGGAAGCTATTTCTATTTCATCTATTAATAATTCGGTATTAAAGCGGTCAGCAGATCACTCATCTTGCTATGCGTGGTTGTGATGCACTCCTCCAAGCCGGATGTTACCAGTTACCCCGCACTCCCCCCCCAAGCTGCCCCGCGCTCGGACTCCACGTGGAGGAAAACTCTGCTTGATAGCTTATTGGCTCTAATCTCACCCCGACCAGCCAATGAGATGCAAGTAGTGATGAAATCGCGGGAAGCTGTCGCCTCGTATGTGGGGCTTCATAGTAACATGTGTTACTTGAGTCGCTCAGGAATCGCGCTTCACCAAGGGATATCTCGAGTCGTGCTTCCAACCCAGCGAGTCAAAATCATCAGCCCAGAAAAATTGGTTTCTTGCTTTATTAATCACCAAATATTTCCTTGAAGGTTGATGCATTAAAAAAGCATCTGATTTAGAAATAGGAAAGGGAAGGGAGGTCATCCTGAAGACATCAAAGGTGTCAGCTGGAATTCCTCGCAAAGGAACGATTAAGTAGAAGCTCAAGTCATGTAATGCAGTCTTATGGATTACACGAATAGCAGCTCTGTGTAATCCTAAATATTCTGGTTTAGGAGGAAACAATAACTCATGTTTATTTGATATCTCATCTAAAAGTTCTAGTAAAAGGCATTGGTCACAATATTAGGAGAAATATGGGTTTCTATCATACTTTGTAATCCTATCTTAAAATTAATATGATCAGCTGCAATGGATGTCAAAGCTAGCTGGACATGCAGTAAAATTTCCAGTGAAAGAATGGACTTTTCATTGTTTTTTATATGTTTTTCCATTTTATTCATAAGGGTCTTAGTAACACAGGTAGCAGTTTCTAGTTTTTCTAATGCTTGATGAACATTAGTCAGTTCATTTAGAGTGACATTGATGACATGATAATGAACATTGAGGAGTTTTCTTTCCTCTTCTGTGAAGGAATCTAATGATTGTAGTCTTTTATGAATGAAATCAATTTGATTTTGTGTAGCAGTCCCAAACAGTGTGTGTGCAAGGGAACCTACAAAGTTTATTGCCCCTCTAGTTTTCCTTTTAGGTTGGGGAATGTCATTGGCTACAATATGCATTAGAAAATCCTGCATTGAAACATGTAAATTTTGAAATCTTTCTTGAAAAGCAAGGATATGTTGAGAGATTAAAGAGGTAATTAAGATAAAGTCATCTCCCTCAATTTCATCTAAACTATATATAATATTCTGAGTGATATTGTTGGCTTTTCTAATAGGCTCATAAATATCCTCTAATTTCAACAGAAAGGGCACCACATAAGCTTGTCCAGTTACAAGTAGATGACGGTCGTGGGAGAAACTCATCCCTTGTTGAGGAGGTGAGCTTAGGGGTACATCCCAGGCTTGATTGTATCCCATGCATAGCCCCACAGTCTGCAAAGGAACATTTCTTTTTACTTATTTACTTTTACCATATTCTAAGGGCTTATGCATTATAAACGGAAGATTCGGCACACTTGTCCTTGACCGTAAACTGTATGGGACTGATGTGGTAGCTTCTCCTTGAGATTCTTCTTGCACATTCTCTGTTGCATTATCAATTTCCTCATCAACGCTATAACTCGCTTCTGATAGTGAACTGTCATCCAAGTCTGAATCGACACTGTACTCTACATCCCCTGAGAAGACTGGAAAAGGATCCAATGTCTGTAATGTTACCTCAGTTTCCCTTGTTTCACCTGGCTCGTATACTGGATATGCTCGTCTGACATTAGGGTTCATCTGTGGGGTAGCATTGTCTTCATGGATAATTCTTATTCTATCAGTGTGTAATGTTGTTGTTTTACCAGTTCTGATGTTTCTTAATTTGACCACTACATCACTCACCTTTTCTATCACTCTATAAGGACCTGTGTATGCTGGTTGCAACTTAGCAGGGGTTCCTGCAGTGGGCACTCTATGGACATATACTCTATTTCCAACTTGAATAGTCTTTAACCTTGCTTTCTTAGATTGAGCCTTTTCATTTATTCCTTTAGCTTCTTCTAAATATTGCTGACACCTAGCATATACCCTATTTGCTTTTGTTGCCAGCTCTTGCTTAAAATCCTCAACATTATACCAAGCTTGTCCCTCTTTCAGCACTTCAAATGGGATGGTTGGATCTCTTGAGATACATGAGATAAAAAGGGCTTTCTTTTATACTTGTGTGGTAAGCACTATTATATGCAAATGTAGCTATTGGGAGCATAGTGTCCCAGATATTCATATTATCTTGCACCAAAGTGCACAGTATGTTAATCAAGGTTGCATTTGATCTTTCAACTATCCCATTTGCTTGAGGATGGTAAGCTGTAGTTTTGCTATGTTTAAACTGTAATAACTCAGCTAATCCTTGTAATATAGAATTGACAAATTCTCTACCTTGGTCTGTCACTAACATCTCAGGTATACCATGTTTACAAATCACCTCATCAAAAAATACTCTTGCAACTTCTGCAGCCAACTTAGTCCTAAGTGGTTCTGCAATTAAATACCTAGTAAGCACATCTATCACAACAAGACAATACATATGTCCATTATCTGATTTACCCATGGGACCAACAATATCCATATGAACGCATTGGAAAGGTCTCTCAACATCCGGGTATCGTCTCAGTGGTGCCGGGGCATCCTCCAACCTTTTAAGGCGACGGCAGATGAGACAAGACCTGCAATATCTTTCAATGTCCTCCTTCATTTTTGGCCAATATGCAAATTTCTGACACCTACTTAAAGTAACGGATGGCCCACCATGCCCGTGGTTGGCAAGGAGTGGCCGAGGTGTACAGCAGTGTACACGAACTTGTCAGGGACTAATATCTGACGCTGTGGTAGTTGTCGTAAAACTAGGGTAGCATGGAGACACCTGAGTCCATTATGAAAGTGTATTTACGGTAGCACAATACACAACAAGTGTAAACCGAGCGAAATGAGAGGCAGGAGACGTAGCGTGTCGCCTGAGGCGGTGGCGAGCGAGGACTGAGGGGAAAGACGTGACGTCAGACAGAAAGGGAGTATGGGAAAAACAAAGGACATGCTAACATAACGCGTTATTTCACCATATGTGTTCTGACTTACTCTGTAAAGCATATTGTTGTCTAGAGATAATTCTGATATCTTCAACTTCTTATATTTCTTATCAATATTGTGCTTACTTAATTCTCCCTTAATTTCTTGCTCAGTTAAATTCTCGCTCAGTAACTCCTTCATTACGCCATAAAATTCATGGTTGTCTTGTGACCTTATCAATTCCTTCAGTTTCCAATCCACCATATTTTCCTTTGTGTTTCCTGTTATTGCTAACATGTGTTCATTAGCATCATTGGTTTCCACTTCCCTCAATCTAGATAAATGGTCTGCTACCTTGTTAGGTTTTCCAGGAATGTAGTCCACCTTAATATCAAACTCTGCAATAGCTAATTGCCACCGAATGATCCTGCTATTTGCATTAGAGGTAGTCAACAGCCATACTAATGGCCTGTGATCTGTGAGAATATAAATGGGATAACCTAGGCACAAATCTCTGTTTATCTTGAGCCCATACACAATTGCTAGAGCCTCCCTTTCAATTGTACTATAATTAAGTTCAGCCTTGTTCAGTTTCCTGCTAAAGAATGATAAGGGTCTTAGATTATTCATGCTATCTTTCTGTTGTATAAATCCTCCGATCGCAAAGCTCGAAGCGTCCGTTGTCAAATAAAATAGCTTTGAGAAGTCTGGAAATTTTTAAACAACATTTTGTGCCAACTCTTGCTTCAAGGTCTTAAAAGCCCGATTAGCTTCTTAACATATAACTCAAATAATAGGATAACAAAGGGCCACCAGGGCCCATCTAGGTTATCCTGTATCAGTCGCACAGCGACCTCGTCATCAGTACTTAAAGATACACTTACAAGTACACAATACATTATATACTAATTCTAAATATTTGGCCCATTAACAGGGGTAAGTCCTGCAGCGAAATCCTCTACAATTTGTGGTCCCCATACATGGGGATCATGTCTTGTTTAACTATAGTAAATTTCTTATAAAAACTATCATGCAGCGCTATACATAATTATAAATCTAATAAATTTAAGTGCTTATCTAATCTGTTTTTAAACATTGTCAAACTAGTGCTATTTACAACCGTCTCTGGCAATGCATTCCAGAAGTCTACCACCCTATGACTAAAGAAATATTTTCTTATATCTAACCTGCAGCCTTGCTTTCTAATCTTCCTGCCATGATTTCTAGTCCTACTTCCCTCCTCTAAGGTAAAGAAAGATCTCACATCTATGTAGTTTGTATCTGAGAACATTTTAAATAACTCTATCATATCCCTCTTATACATCTCCTCTCAAATGAAAACATGTTTAATGCCTTTAATCTATCTCTATACTCCAGGCGCTTCAAAGCTGGTATCATCCTAGTTGCTCTTCTCTGAACTGCTTCTAACATGTTGATATCCTGCCTATAGTGGGGTGACCAGGCCTGTATGCAATACTCTAAATGGGGCCTAACATAGGAATTATATAAGCTACGCACCACTTCCTTACTTTTATAACTAACATTTCTATTTATAAAACCCAGGATCCTATTTGCCCTATTTCTTGCTTCTAAACATTGCTTTGAAAATTTCATAGTCCTGTCTATCACTACTCCTAAATCCTTTCCTTCCTCTACTGCCTCTAGCCAACATCCCTCCATCTCATAGTTAAAGTTTGTGTTGTCTTTACCTAAATGCATAACCTGACACTTTTAGAATTAAACTCCATCTGCCACCTGTCTGCCCATGCTATCAGCCTGTCCAGGTCTCGTTGTATTCTGTAATTGTCCTTTTCACCCTGTACTGCACATGCTATCTTAGTATCATCTGCAAACTTTGATACTTTGCTACTAATTCCTATATCTAAATCGTTAATGTACACCAAGAAAAGAAGAGGTCCTAGCACTGATCCTTGGGGTACCCACTAACCACTTCCTTCCACTCAGACATTGCCCCATTTAATACTACTCTCTGTTTCCTATCAGAAAGCCATTCACTAATCCAATCAACTAACCTACCCCTATCCCATGTAGTCTCAATTTGTACACTAGCCTCCTATGCGGTACCTTATCAAACGCCTTGCTAAAATCTAGATATATAACATCTATGCTATTTCCATCATCTAACTCCTTGGTAATATATTCTAAGATATCGAGCAAATTTGTAAGACAGGACCTCCCTGATCTAAAGCCATGTTGGGTATCTCTAATTAATCTATTCTCATTTAAATGCTCCCAAATACTACCCTTAATGATTTTCTCTAGTATCTTACATACTATACTAGTTAAACTGATCGGTCTATAATTATTCGCATCATCCTTCCTACCTTTTTTAAATATTGGAGTAACATTAGCTAACTTCCAGTCCTGTGGTATCTCAGCAAACCTAAGTGATCTTTCAAAGATTAACTTAAGTGCTTCAGAAATACTGTCTACACCCTCCCTAAGTACTCTGGCATGTAGCTCATCAGGACCACTAGCTTTCCTATCGTCTAGTTCAAGAATAAATTTCCTAATAATTCCCGGTTTTATATCAATATTTTTAAAGCTCTTAAACTACTCGTCGCACTGTTTGTAACAGGATTTCCTATTCTTTCCTAGTAAATACTGAAGAAAATTGTTCATTCAATAATTCTACTATGTCTTCATTTTGATCCACTACTACACCATCTTTTCTGAGTGGTCCAATCCTATCCTTATTTCTTTTATCACTGACCTTGTAATAACTATATAATTTTTGGGATCTTTACTCCCAGCTCTAGCTAGTTTTATCTCTGCCTGCCTTTTACTTTTTTTATAACCTTACTCAAATCATCTCTGACCTGTCTGTACCTAATCAAATCTACATCTTCCCCACTTTTCTGCAACTCTCTGTATGCCTCTCTTCTCTCTGATCTGGCTACCTATCTCATGAGTCCACCATAATGGCTTCCTGTTTCTCTGCCTTATATCTTTGTAAGGGATACACTGCATCACTATACCTTTACTACAACCTTAAAATATCCCACATCTCCTGTGCAGTTTTATTTCCAAAACTATCTTCCCAGTTTACCTCTCCTAATAACTGACGTAACCTACCATGATTGCCTTTCTGATAGTTTGGGACTCTAGTCTTATTCACTATATTATCCCTACTGGAATTAATGATAAATCTAATTATATGATGGTCACTGTTTGCTAAAGTCTCTCCTACCTCAACTTCATTTAAACAATGCTCAATATTTGTTAGTACTATGTCTAAAACCTTCCTCCCCCTAGTAGGTTTATCTACCATCTGCACTAAATAGTTATCCTGAAAACTTTCCATAAACTTATTTTCACTAGCATCTCCTACCATCCTCTCCCAGTTTACTGACTTAAGATTAAAATCCCCTAAGATAATTGTCTGACTAGTACACCCCCTATTTATCTCATCTACCATAAGGTTGTCTACCTCTGCTGACTGGTTAGGTGGTCTATAAAAAGCTCCTACTCTAATAACCTTACTTTTGTTTACTCTAACATCCAGCCATAAGGACTCTACTCTGTTATCTACCTTAATACCATTAACCTGACTGGAAATGAAGGATTTTTTTACATAAATAACTACTCCTCCATCTATCCTACCAATTCTCTGGTGTAAATACATTCCATATTATTTGTTTATTGTTTTCTTTCCATTCACCATTCCTGCTGTTAGTTTAGTTAAAGGAGCAGCTATCTCAGCATAGTTTCTCACAAACTTCCTATAGTAGTTAGCCATTCCAATGAAGGACTGTAATTTTTTCACTGTAGATGGTGCTGGCATGTTCTTAATAATCTCAATTTTGCTAGGCTGTGTTTTTTAACCCTTCTGCTGATATAATATGCCCTAGATAATTCACACTGTCCTTAAAGAAATTGCATTTTTTCAAGTTTACTTTCAACTGAGCCTCTTGCAAGCATAGAAGAACCCTCTCCAAATTCTTTACATGATCATCTAGATTTGTTCCTTGGACTATGATATCATCAATATAAACAAAAGTATCAGATCCTGTCAGTCCAGCCAATACCTGATTAATAATTCTACAGAATGCCGCAGGAGAATCCTTTAAACCCATAGGCAACACATTATGTTCATATAATCCATTAGGTGTTACAAATGCAGTCCAGGGCTTGTTTTCTTCTCTTAACTGTACTTGATGGTAACCTTGCTTCAGATCAAGGCATGAAAATAACTTTCCTTTTCCTAAGTTATGCAAAATATTATTCACATTAGGCAAGGGGTATGAATCATTCAAGACATGCTGATTTAAATTCCTGAAGTCTATACATAATCTGATTTTTCCATCCTTTTTCACTATGGGAACAACTGGGGAATGAAAGGCTGATCTGGAGGCTCTCCATTACTTTAATTTGCTCAGCGAATTTATCATGAAAGCAAGCAGGTATGGGATAGGGTTTCTTGGGCGTAGGCATGGACTGTAACTGGATAGTATGATAGAAAAAAGGTGACACACTTGGAGGGGGGCGGGATGTTCAAACGCTCGTAACGGCCGCTACGATCACCTTAGCGCTAAATTTGTCGTAATCCGCGCGTAACTCGCCTAAGGTATATGTTGGAAAGATCTTGGAGTCGTCGCTACGATTTTCGGACCGCCATATTTGCTTGTAGCGCTAAGTGTCTCGAAGAGCACCCTTACAGTGATCGTAGGGTGGTTTGTTTACCTCCCGTGGAATTCTGTACCCACGTTGCCTTGTCAGAGATGGAGTTACAAGTTGTATTGCAACATGATGTTGCAGTAAACAGGGCCTGGAGACGTGAAAGAAGATTTAGAGACCGAACAGATCCATTTGCTTTTAGTGATGAACACTTGCTGAGATATTACAGACTCCCGAGACAGGAGCTTCTTCATTGGTGCCAGAAGCTAGAACCAAAAGTTGGCCGAGCAACAAGAAAATCCCATGCAGTGCCATGTCATTTACAGGTGTTGATGACATTTAGGTTTTATGCCAGTGGGTCATTCCAAAGTGTGTTGGCAGACACATGGATTAACACAAGGATGTGTCAGCAGAGTCATCAACAGAGTGACAGATGTGCTGTATACGGCGTCACTTAGAGAAACACGGATGCCAAGAGGTATGTACTACTGTACTACTTCATATATGTATCTGGTAAGAAATAGTGCATGTAATCTATAGTACACTCCCAGATCTAAACTCAACCTAAATGTAAACTAACCTAACCAAACCTAACCATTGCCACTGAACTATAGGAGACTCATATCAGAAGGGACTAATACATGATGGGAGTGCCTTTTTTTCTAGGAAACACATAAAAAAGCTTTTAAGGAAATACTTGGTCATGCCTAACATTATGTTCTTATGTTTTATAGATAAAATCTGCTGGTTCAGTATACTGTACTATGGAATATTAATTTCCTTTTGGGTAGCATGGTAGTTACAGAAACACTTTATAGATGCATAACATAACCTATAACTAAACCTATGAAAAGAAAACTCTTACACCTAATGCAAAAAGTAATAAACAAGTAAATAAATGAATAAATATATATATGTATATTTATATATATATATATATATATATATATATATATATATATATATATATATATATATATATATATATATGTAATTTATTTATTTATTTATTCATGGACAAATTGCATTTATAATGTAGATGTTATGCCAAAAGGTAAATTTAGAAATGGTTACAATATTACTTACTGAATTACTGTATAGCTTTTTACTTACCTAGTTTGTAATTCTTGTTAAATGTGTATAATATTATGAAGCAGTGAATATTAATGTAATTTATATCTATATATTTTGCATTGTGTGAATAAGCAACCTTTTCTTTTCATCAGGACTAGAGGAAGCCAGGGTAACAAAGGAAATTATATGGAATTGCCAATTTTCCAAATGTGATTGGCATCATCGATGGAACACACATCCCGATTGCTGCCCCACCAGTTGATGAAGAACTCTACATTAATAGAAAGAATTTCCATTCACTGAACATACAAGTTGTGTGTAATGCAGACTACATTTTTCAAGACTATTGCTGCCGTTTCCCTGGAAGCACACGATTCATTTGTATGGGAGAACAGCATCCTCAACAGGAGATTCCAGCGGGGTGAATTTGGAGATGCCTTTCTTCTTGGTATGTTTTGAAGTGTGCATTCTGTATGTACTGTACTATACGTACCACTTCATAAACTAGTCTGTCATTATGTGCATGCAAGTGATTTTTTATTTTCTTCATTTTTTTTAATGTAATGATCAGCATCTGTGGTGTAATGTTTAGCACATTTTCATACCATTAGTATCATCATATTCACTTTGCTCAGCCCAGGCAGGAAAACTCCTACCCACTCTTCCACTCCTGGATGAAGTAGTAGTCAACCCTGATGACATAGATGGACCTGTGTTTGTTCCTGCACCAGCTGGTGGTGGAGGACGGGATGCAAGGGCAATAGCTGGGAATGCAATGAGAAGGCAAATCATTGCACAACACTTCTCATAGTCTGAAAAGGGGGGATATAGTTGTGTAAAGTAAGTTTCTATCAATAGTTAGTTTTAATGTGTTGAGCTGTGCTGGTTGTTCCACTGTTGATGGTGCTTACGATGTTCATCATTCTTGGGACATAGGATAC
The DNA here is from genome assembly GCF_017591435.1 of Portunus trituberculatus. Classification (NCBI taxonomy): domain Eukaryota; kingdom Metazoa; phylum Arthropoda; class Malacostraca; order Decapoda; family Portunidae; genus Portunus; species Portunus trituberculatus. The sequence continues at coordinate 13,069,669 of NC_059273.1, forward strand.
CTTCTACAAATAAGGTAATGTTAAGAATATACATGATAGGTTGTTTATTGCAGTTTACACTGCATATATGATTAATTTTGTAAGTACAAAAGTAAAAAAAATAGGTTCTCCATTATAACTAACTGTATAATATCACATTATTCATTTGGTATGTATCGTAATAGGTAACTATAATATCACATTATTAATTTGGTATGTACTATCAGATAGACTAATTACACAAATTGTAATGCACAGCCAGTTAAAAAAATGTTTACCTGATTTCTTGACCCACTGCAATATTCAACTGTTACTTGTACTTGAGTCACCACTCTAACCCATTCTTGCAGCAACATATTGGCCATATATTTAGTAGCTTTTCTTAAATACAGCTTCAGTTTCTTGTCCTAGTGGTGTATTTAGCTCACCATTACCTTTCCTGTAGTATTCCTTGTGTCTTATATGAATGTGTAAATATTTATATTCCCATGTAGTAACTCCAGGATTGGAACCCGCACAATGTGTGTGTGTGTATACACACATTGTGTGGGTTCCAGTCGTCGAGTCACTGTATGGAAATATAAATATTTACACATTGATATAAGACACAAGGAATACTACAGGAAAGGTAATGGTGAGCTAAATACACCACTAGGACAAAAAACTGAAGCAGTATTTAAGAAAAGCTACTAAATATTATAAACAATAGGTAATTGTTCACCTTCAAAATAAATTTACATCTTTGTCAAAATATTAACTGAAATGTTTGAGGAAATGCAAATGTACACTAAAATTATTTCATAATTAATAAATGGTATTTGGAGGCTAAGTCTGCATTACATTCAAACTTTTAGTGCAAAAAGAATTCATCATTAATAAATAGGCTACTCCGTAAAAATAAATAAATATGTCATTGTACAAAATAAGAAAATAAATGGCACTGTGAAAACAGGTTATAAACTCCTTAAATTTAAAAATAAATAACTACCTATATATCAAGCAAAATAGAAAAATAATACTGTGGAAAATAATAAGAGTATTCCTTAAATAAAAAGAAATTGGTAATGAGCAAATTCAGAAAAGAAATGACACTGGAATGCAAAATAACATAAGAATATTTTGTAGGACATTTTGAAATGTTCCTAAACAAGTCTGCGAGATGCCAATTCATTCAAAGATGTTGCTATTCCTGGCAAATATGTAGTAATGCATTCAGTCAAATCAGACAAGGAGTTTCTTATGTCCTCGTGAACTTGAAGCATTTCTGGAGCCAGTGTACCCTCACGACGTGATGAGCCTCTCTGATTTCTACCAGCCTGAGGAGGTTGGCTGTATTGATGATCATCAGCTTGTGGTGGAGCAGGTTCAGATGCTATCTCCACTACTCCCTCTGTGTCAGTGTCTGGTGACAGAGGCTCTGGAGGTGATGAGATTTGGAGGTTTTGGGTGCCACTGGGTCTTGGTAAGGCTGGCCTTGATGGTAGTGTAACATCTATGTCACCTGCTGCCAAGTCCTCTTCATCATCACCTGTAAATAAATAAGAGGAAAAGAATGTACTACAAAACTATTACATATTAAATTTTAAAAGAGAGTGTGTGTGTGTGTGTGTGTGTGTAAATTACTGCTTGATGTGATGCAGCCTCTGTTGAGGCAGCCAGACATTACCCTGAGGTCAGAGCTTGTTGTCTCCAATCTCTGGTATGTCTGAGACCACTCATACTCCGTACAACAGAAAAGAGAAATCACAACTTAAAATTTTAATTCCGTACATTAATAATAAAAAAAAATGACAAAAAACCATACTGGCAGGATGAGGGTCACGAAGTCCAGGAACACCAGATACTTGGACATCTTTTATTAACGGAAGCATTGCCTCTTCAACACTGGTCAGGGGTTTTACATCAGGCACTCCGCCACCTGAAATGTACAAAACATAGAGTGAACTTCAAAAGTTAGCTACATTAGCACTAATTTTGCAAGGAAGTTATATTCATTAATGTTTTAATAAGTAGCTAAATCAAGTGTGTGTGTGTGTGTGTGTACTTCACTGTTAGATCTGCTGCAGTCTCTGATGAGACAGAAAGACCTTATCCTACAGAGCGAGCTCTGAGTTATTTCCAAAAGGTCCGAGACCAGTCACACACATCACACTAGGACAACAAGGTCACACATCCTTGACTTACATCCTGCACCTACTCACTGCTAGGTGAATAGGAGCTAGACATGAAAGGAGACACACTCAAATTATTTCTACCTGCCTGGGAAATCGAACCCAGATCCTCTGGCTTTTGTGTGTATGTGCTTTTGTGTGCATTACTGTAGATGGCTCCTTTCCCCACAAAATGAAACAATTTTCCTTACCAGTTTTTTTCCTGTTGACACTTGAGAGCAGCATGCTTCCTCTTTACTGATGACTTGAAGTCAATAAATTTTTTCTTCACTTCCTCTCTCTCTTGCTACAGGAGAAACTGCATTGACAGCACAAGTTATTTCTTCCCATGCCTTTCTTTTTCTCTCTGCAGTTACTTGATGGCTGAACTTCTCCTGCAAGACAGTTTTTCTGTCCAGCCAACCCTAGAATCAAAAGTGATTGTAAAGTTATAATATTTCCCATATAAATAAATGCTTTAATTAATCTGTTGGTTAAATTTGTTGGAAACCAGTTTTTTATTCTCAGAAATTAATGAATAATGAGATAACTTATAGATTAATAAAGTAGGTACTTCATAACTTAGTACACCAAAACCTACAAGAAAATAACTCTCCACTTACATAGATTACTAGGATGGATTAGGTTAGTTTAATTAGGTTCCTCACCAAGCCACATTGCCACATTACAGTCTTTTATGAGTGTATAATATGAGGATGAAATTATTTTCTTGTAGGTTTTGGTGTAGTAGTATGTTATTGAGTACATAGGTATATACCTAACATACTGATGTTTCCCTCATTTCATATTTCATTAATTATTAAACTCTGAGGATAAAAAAAGATGTTTGACAAAATTACCTAACACATTAAATAATTAAGAGTACCTAAATCTACCAGAAAACATGGTTTTCTACATGTGAGAAAATATCAAGAGGTGACAGTGTCTAACACTACAACAAAACACAATGGTTGTAATTATGTTACATGAAAGCATTTTTAAGTGCAAATTGCTCATTTCCAAGCTCCTAATAACAAACTCTAGTTAGTTCCTACAGAAGTTTGGTAAGGTCAAAAAAGTTTCTAACAGATCATTTAGTGTGTGGTAAAAGTTTAATAAAAAACATGTACATATCCAGTAATTTTGCCCACATTAATAACTTGTATGTAGCATATTGATTGTGATAATAGCCACTATAGTGGTTTTAATTACATTTTTACTACTATATGATTTGTATGTACATTCAGTAGTTAGTTAATACTTGTGAACAAAATTATTTTAAACTGGCCTCCATATGTTACAAGGAAAGTGTGAAACAGTCAGTCATTTCATGAGATCCTCAATAAATATGCTTTTTTTTTTTTTTTTTTTTTTTTTTACCAAGTTATAGAGCCTAATGTAACTTAACCTACCATAACCTACCAGACCCTAAACTAACACTAACCTAACCTTACAAAAATTTTCATATTATGTTATTTTAATTAGGTTAGGTTATGCTGAGTAAAGTTAGGTTAGGTGAGGTGGGTTAGACTAGGTTAATCCGAGTTGGTTAGGCTAGCTTAAGATAGGGTGTACTCATAAAGGCACAAGTCTCACAAACACTTAAAGGAATACACTGCTAGGAAGTACACATTTTTCTAAGACACTTTTCTTCTGTTCACTTTGCCACAAATTACTCCTCTATTATTTTCTTTTCCTCTGTTCACTTTGTCACAAATTACTCCTTTATTATTTTTGCTACTACATAACTATAACTCTTTCCCTAGCCCTCTTTCCTGAGACCAAGGTAGGTTAGGGTAGATTATGATAGGTAAGGCTAGGTTATACATAATAAAAAAATGCATTTAGCAAATTTGATACCTATTAGGGATTTCATGAAATGATTTAAATCACAACCTCCTATAATAAAGTTAACCTTAAAGTAATTACTGGGGTGAAAATTCATTATCGGCTGATGTGATCAGAAATAAATACCTATTTATGTAGTTATGGTGCACTCATACACTAACCTGGAAATTCTAATAAAGAATTCTAAATAAGATTGTGTGACAAAGCGTATACTAAGCTGAGGTATGACCTGTTTAACACATTACCTGTATTATTGTCAGCATTTCTTCATCCGAAAAGTTTGCACGACGAAGGCGTTTGGTGGGCGGCACCTCACTTGCCATGTCTGCTTTCCTTTCCACCACTGCTTACTGCTGATTACATACAACACTTCTTCTCTTCTTGCTGTCTGGGCTTCTACACATGTAACACTGTCTCCACTGCAAGTGCGTGTATTTGTTTACGTTTCACGGTGCAATATCATTGGCTATCACACATGTTAATACGCCTCTTCTGGTTGGCTGAGCGGCAGTCACCCGAGTTTCATTCCTGGACAGCGGGACGGAACGCACCAAGCTTTACGATCGCATCATCGTGAGCTACGAGCGTTCGGACGGGTGTTTGAAAATACATCTTAGCGGTGGTCGTAGCCCACGATAAAAAATGTCGGCTACGAGAGGACAACTAAGATCTTAATGGCGGAAAGTTACGATCCTTCGAACATCCGCCCCCAGGCGGAGACGGGTGATGGCGACGTCTAGTGCACGGGACTGCTGTCGCATCCAGGGTTGTGGGGAGGAATTACACCTGTACTGGCCCAGAGAAGTGGTGAGGAGAGCAGTGTTGAGGGAGGTGTCCCAGGTGGAGTGACATTTTCTGGAGATAATGCGTTTGGCGGTGGAGAGAGGGAGAGGAAGCGGAGTGATGTTTACCTCCGACAAGCCCATCTTGGCCGCAGCATCGGCAACCTCGTTTCCTCGGATGCCTGTGTGGGATGGAACCCATAGTGGGGGAGTGAACGAGGAATGTGGATGAGGTTGGATGGCGGGATTGAAGGAGGTGCAGGGAGGAGAGGGAGTCAGTATAAATAACTGCTGAGCCTGTAGAGGAGAGTGTGGTGAGGTGGTTGAGGGCTTGCTGAAGGGCATAGAGTTCCGCTGTCAGGACATCGGTGTCTGGTGGGAGCCTCCACGTCGTGCAGGTAGAGGATGCAGGTAAATAGATGGCTGCAGCTGTGGAAGGGTGTGAAGGGGAGTGGGAGCCATCAGTATATATTCTGAGGTGGTGGTGGTATAAGGTTCTGTCCAGCTGTAGAAAGAGGGTGGGAGCTAGGACACCAGCAGAACCATGAGTGGGAGGGAGGCCAGGAAGGTGCAGGTTGATCTTGTCTGAGATGTCCAGTCAGGGTGGTAGTGATGAGTGTGGGCTGATGGGTTGTGGAGGTGGTGGAGGCAAGTCTAGGATGGCATGAGCTAGGAGAGCTCTCACAAGCAGTGGTTGCCTGGCACCAGGAAACCATACAGGTGAGTGCTGATCCACTCCAGAGGTGGTGTATAGAGTGATGAGAGGATGTGAGGGAGGTAGGCTCATGATGCGGTGGTATTGGTGGCAAAGGGCTTGTCTCCTGTAGGCACTTAGGGGGAGAATGCCACTCTCTGCATGGATGGAGACTGTTGGTGAGGAGCTCATGGCACCCAAAGAGATCCTCAGAGCAGCATTCTGAATGGGGTCAAGCTTTGCAAGGGTGGATGGTGCAGCTGACCCATAAAAACAGCACCCATACATCAGCTTAGATCGGATGGCAGCCAGGTAGTATTTGATGAGGAGGTCCCTGTTGGCACCCCAGCCTATACCAGAGAGCCTCTTCATGACATCTACACGTTTGGAGCAGGTAAACCGGAGGTAATCGACATGGGCATGCCATGACAGACGTGGACCCTCCAGACGAAGCCCGAGGAAGGTGTGGGGTGGTGGAGTAGGGGACAGCCTCCCCTTGGATGGTGACTGTGGGGTGGGTGCGGAGTTTTTTGAGTGTAAAGCACATGAGTGTGCTCTTCTGGGCGCTGACTATGAGTCCCCAGGTGGTCAGCCAGCTTCCCAGTGATGTGGCAGCTTCCTGGAGATGGGTGGAGGACTGGTCTAGTGTTGCTGCCCTGCTGACGATGGTGATGTCATCTGCATAAATAAGTAGGTGAGTGTGGGGAGGGAGGTGGAGGTCTGCCAGAATGATGTTGAAGAGGAGTGGGCTGAGTACAGACCCTGGGGACACCTCGCTGTATGGAGTGCAGGGCAGACTTGGAGGCACCACTGCTACCTGGAAAGAGCGACCAGAAAGGAAGTCCTTCACCCAGGAAAGAGTGGTGCCTGTAATGCCCATGTTGGCCAGCTTGTAGAGGATTCCCGTGTGTGGTGCTGAGTCAAATGCTCCTCGAGGTCGACGAAGAGGGATGTCATGACCTGCCGCTTGCGGTAAGTGTCACAAATGTGATACTCCATCTGACCCAGCACGTCCAGGGTGACCCTGTGGGATCGGAAATCACACTGCTGATCACTCAGTAGGTGTTTCATCTCCAGCCACCAGGTGAGACGGGTGGTTGCCAGGCGCTCCAATAGCTTGCCTATGTTGGAGAGGAGGGCGATGGGTCTGTAGGAGGATGGTCGTGTTGGGTCCTTCCCTGGTTTGGGGATAGGGATGAGAATGGAGGACTTCTAACTTGTCCTGACAGCCAACTGGTGTTGAAGATGTGAAGGAAGCTAATTTGTAAGGGAAGAGTGAGGTGGGTGAGGAACTCTGATGGGAGCAGGTCTGGGCCCGGAGCCTTGCCAGTCTTGAGAGTGGAGGTGGCTGCTGCCAGTTCTTGTGTGGTGAAGGGCTGGATAAGGTCTGGGATGCCAGGAGTGGTGACAGCTGTGGTGATGACGGAGTCCAAGTCTTGTGGAGGTTGGAGAGTTGGAGGAATACCAATTTTGTGGTGGTAATGGCATGCCAACAGCTCAGCCTTCTGCTGATTGTCCAGTGGTGTCTGGGAGTGACCAGTTAGGGGGATGGCTTGGCGAACCTGTTTACCTTCCATGATGTGCAGGAAGTCCCAGGTTTGTTTTGAGGAGGAGGAGAAGGAGAGAGAGGAGCAGTGTGCCCTCCAAGCACGTCTCTTGGCCTTGAGGATGGTCTTGGCACAGATGGCATCGAGGCGGCGATATTCTCTCCCTGCCTGTGGTGTTGGGGTTCGCCTCCATTGAGACCAAGCATGTCGGCGGTCTTGGACAGCCTTGGCACATGCCTCGTCCCACCACGGTTTCCCAGGACGACGAGGAGACTGTCTGGTGGAAAGGGAAAAGGCTGCTCGTCCTGCTGCTTCTAATGACTGGCTGAGGGCTAGAACTGCTTGGTCAAGTTGGAGTGTGGTGACATCGGGATTAGATAAGGTTTTTGGAACCGAGGCCAGGCTGATGGTGTCAGGGTCCAACGAGGTAGACGGCCAGGGTGGGGTCTGGGACGGTGTGTGGTAAAGTGGGTAGCGGAGAGTGGCCCATGTAGGGTCCTGTGGAAAACTGTGAGGACTGGAAAGTTGAGTCACCCAGGAATAGGTCAAGGACAGAAGGGGCTCCTGTGTGAGGGTGGAGGTATGTAGCCAGGCCAGGTGGACTGAGGAGGAGAGGTGAGGAGAGTCCAGAAGGGTTTGGAAGAGAGCAGTTCCTGTGGGGTTGTGGTTGCGTGGCAGTAAGGAAGGATTCCAGCGTTGGTGGTGTGCGTTGAAATCCCCCATGATGAGTACTGGCTGTGGAAGGGTGGAAAAGTAGTGGTCATACTCCTGTTGGGTGGCATTACCGGCAGGGTTGTAGCACGCCACCACAGTGAGCCAGTCCGAGTGGAGGCCGACCTGGGCAGCAACCACCTCCATGCTGCTGCCCTGCCACTGAGGAAGGGTAAGCTGGGTGTGGATGAGGCTGTTGTGAAAAGCGAGAAGGACACCTCCACCGCGTCCTTGAGGGCGGTCCCTACGGATGATGGTGTATCCGGGAGGCTAAGAGAGATGTGAGGGGGCAGCCACGTCTCACATATTCCGATGACGGATGGAAGGGTGTCCTTTAGGTATGTCTGGAGCTCATGGGACTTGCGGAGGAGAGATCTAGCATTCCAGAACATAACTGTGAAGGCCATTATTGGAAGAGAGAGGTCAGGAGTCTGGAGAGAGTGGGCCACAGAGAGGTGAGTATGGTGGGAATAGGAGTGCCATTCTGGTAAAGGTGAAGCCCTTTCCAGAAGAGGGTGAGCAGTTGGGAGATGGTGTCTTCCTTGGGGGATGCGGAGGACATACCTTCAGGTGACTGAGGTAGGTGAACAGGAGCAGCAGTATGACTTGGAAGAGGTGCAGGACCGGTTGGTGTAGGTAGGTGGGGCGGTTGGGGTGGGGGAGCAATCTCCTCGATTAGGTGAGTGGGGCTGGCAGGAGGTGGATGGACGTCAGCCACTGTGAGAGAGTGCACGAGGTCACAGTCCAGGATTTGTGGAGTGGGAGGTGGCGGGGCTGGTGGATGTCGCTGCCACCTGGGGGAAGGACGTCGTGAGCGGCTGCGGCTGCTGGAGGAGTGGGTGGCTGTATTGTTAGGTGCAGGGGCCGGAGAAACGTCTGGGGCATTTCCATCTTCGAGGTCCTGCAGAAGTGCGAACCTGTTTCCTGTGGTGACTACTGTGGAGTAGGGTACACCTGACTGAACTTGTCGTGGAGGCTGAGGGTGTGATGGTGGTAGTGTAGCAATAGGAGGGGCAGACTTGTGGGTGGCCTGCTGCTTGGGGAGCTGTAAGGACCTCAGGTGCCTGTTGATGTCAGTGAGAGTGTCCTTCCTGAGTCAGATTGATGTAAGTCTGTTGGGCCTGGCGGTTGAGGGGGCAGTAGACTGACCTGGGTCTGTGTGGTCCACCACACTGAAAACAGTGGAATGGTCGGGTGCGTGTGACGTCGTCTGTCCGGGAGGAATGAGGGCCACTGCACCTGGAGCAGCGGACATTTGACCTGCAGGTGTTGATGGAGTGGCCAATCTTCAAGCACCCAGGACAGCGAAGCAGAGGCAGGAGGTAAGGTATGGGCCTGTATACAAGCTGATGTATGGCTACACGAGTGGGAAGGGTCCCGCTTACCTTAAGGTGCAGCCACCTCCCTGTGGTGGTCCGGGGCAGACAGTGGGGAGGGAGCCAGGTGATCTCTACCACCTCACCTCCATCAAAGGTATTGAAGCCCTACCTCACGGCCTCCAGTGAACCAGGTCAACATCATCTGCCAGCGGCCCCACCCTGGCGTACCTGAAGGTGTCACCTCCTTTGTCTGCCCGGCGGCTGGTGACTGTCCAGTCTCCTAGTTGGAAGGTGGATAGCTGGAGTTCGGGAACCTTAGAGATGTTGGATTCCCCGATGGCGACGATGAGAGCAGAGCCATTACCCAGTGAGCGAGTTTCCCCCTCCAAGATGTACTTGCCCAAGGTGGAAGAGTGGAGGGCCTGGGACACCTTGCTAGGATTGGAGAAAACCCGGGTGCCATTGGTCGCTCTCAGAAGGAAGGAGGCTGTGGTTGACGTGGTGTGAGGAGGGTCCTGGTCGGGAAGGGTGCGAGGGGTCTTGCCAGAACCTTCTATGGATGGGGAGGGACAGTCCCCGCTTCTGGGAGGCCGGGTCATGGTCCATGGCCACGGGGCCAGCAGGGCCGGGTGGCATGGCCCCGAAGCGTAAAGGCACTAATATTTGCGCTGATGGAATACAGGATAGTCTGGAATGTGTGTCACACAAGCAGGTAAGTAGAGTTCCGTGGGAGAGGTGAAGAGAGTACGAGCAGCGATCACACGTCCTCTCCGTGTCCACGTCGGGATGGGAGTCTGGTGATGGTGTGAAGTGTTGTTGTTGTTGGTGTTCCATTCACTGTATACTCATCACTACCACTTGGTAAAACCTCCTTCTGGGAGTACTGTACACATAGCCTAATGTTTTTCCTGGCTCTAACGGCACGTGTTCACTTGAGAAATTTATATATCTCACTACAAATCTAGATTTTTTCTTCTCCTTGTCACATTCTAACTTCACCAAACCTGGACATAAAAACTTAGACCCCACAACTCCTATAATTGGCTCAAATACAGCGATATCACTCTCTACTAACTTGGTTTCCAAGGTCACATAACTCACCCTCTCTCCATGTAACACTGATGCCTGAGCTACTGAGCATTTATAACTGGGATTATCTTTTGATTAATTTGTTACAGTTTCCTTTTCACTTCTCTCTGTGATGATGATGGCATGCTTCAAGGGTATTTCTGCAATAACAATTCTTCTTCCTTCAATATATAATTTCAGAGGTTTGGTATTTAGATTCATATTATATCCTTTCATAAAGTCAAAGCCTATTATTATCTGTGATGGCAAAGCTCTATCTTCACTTATGACAAAATCATGTGTATACATCTTACCTCCAATTGTCAATGTCAGCTTAGTCTTTCCTGAGGTCAACATTACATCTCCACTCGCATTGCGAATAACCTTCATTTGTTGGAGCAATGTGTTTATTTCTGAGTTTGTCTACAACGTCACGCGATACGAGAGATACCCCTGCCCCGGTGTCCAGCAAAGCTAATGTACTCTTATTTTCAATGTAAACCTCAATAGAAATACTCCCCGTGTCACTGTTTACCGCTGTTATTACTACCGACTCATGGCATTGCGTTGGTAGTAAAACGGCGTTTTTTTGTGTGTTTGATTTGTGGCGTACCTACGTGGGTTGCTCATACAGTCCTTATTTGTGTGTCCCTGTACCCAGCAGGTGAAACAAGTTACCGTGGGCCGCGCCCGTGGTGGCAATTTTACAGTACACTGGCTAGCAAAGTGACCCCACTTATGACATCTGAAACAATCTATTGTTCTACAATTTTGAATAGTGTGGTTATTTCGCCCACACCTTTGACAATACATATTTCTGAAGTTCTGAGGGCGATTCACTGTGTTATCTGAAGTAACAGCATTCGCTGTCACTGCCTTTACGGGGACAACTCTGGTTTCCTTCCGTACTGCAGCGTCGTGTAGCTGAAGGCTTGGGTGTGATGCTACATATTTGAGAGCCTTTTTATATACTGACAGAGGCTTTTTCATATCTGCCTCAGCAAGGATATAAGAAAAGTCTTTAGGCAAAGCATTCACAATGATAGAGACAAATATATCATTATATACCTCTTTACTGTCGAGTCACTGATGACAGTTCACTGATCAGGCTTGGAAGTGATCTATCATCTGGATAAATCTCAAGGAATTGCTTTTTTACATCATCCCAATCATTTTGATGTTACGTTGCGCAGTGTGACATATGAGTGTATGCACTGTCTAATGCATATTGTTTGGCCAACTCTATTCTCCCTTCGTCTGTCCAGTTCGTCATTGTGCGATTTTCTAAATCTTTTATCCATGCATGAGCGCTGGTGATTCATTTTACATTTGGTACCGTCTGGCTTCGTTCTTCACCTCCACAAAAGTATGGTAAGCCAATTACCTTCGAAAAGTTATTTTTGCGTTTATAAGTATATAAGTTTATTTACAGAAAGTTATATATACAGAAGATGGGGGTGGTGTATCTCCTCGCTAAAGATACACTGGAAGAGATAGAAGGTGAAAAATAGAAAATAAGTAAGAGAAGGAAAGTAGCCGGGCGGTCCCGGCTTGCTGTGGTAAAGTGATGAGCGTCACAGGGCAGTGCTGAGTGTTGGGTGGAAACCGGAGAGCCCGGGAGAAAACCACCCACACTGCTGTGGGAGATGCGATTGAGATGTGGGGGGTTACATGTATCACATAATAATATACATAATGTAAAACAGCTTAATTACACTTATGAAAAACGTTAGTTAGTTAAATATATTAGTGTCACATAATAATATACATGATTGTAAACAGCTTAATTACACTTATAAAAAGGTTAGTTTGTTAAATATATTAGTGTTAATTAGGTATATATGTTGATGAGTCTGTACAAATGATGTGTGTGTTTGTTGTCTGCGGCACTTAGGAATGTGTCTTGTCCTGTTCGCTAGTCACTTTGTTTATCGTTCTCTTCGTGTAAGTCTGACTACGGTCAGCACTTTCTTTCCTCCTTGTCACAACCCGTCCTGTGCGGCTCACGGTAGCAGCTTGGAGACCATCGGTGCGGTGCAGTGCCTTCCAGCCCTCCGGAGCTGGCCGGGTTGGGGTGGGAGCTGCCTCCTACATCAGTCCTGGTTCACTTAGCGCTAGTGCCGCGGCCAGGCCTGGCAGCGCTGGTCCGGGGAGGCCCCGGGTGACGAGCAACCGCAGCGACGTGTCCTTCGGTGTGGTGCAGTGCCTTCCAGCCCTCCGGAGCTGGCCGGGTTGGGGTGGGGGCTGCCTCCTCCATTAGTCCCGGTCCACGTTGGGTCGTTGGTGCTTTGTCCGACAACGCCGCCGGCACGTCCCGTCTCATGATGACGTTGACTCCAGCTTCAGAGACCGGTCAGTCCTTGGTGTATATGGTGTACAGGGTTGGGGAAAGGACGCTCCCTTGAGGCATCCACGTTTCCAAGGGGAAGAGGGTTGAGATATGAGACCCAACCTTGATCGTTGCACTCCTGCCATCCAAGAAGTTGCAGAGAAGGCGCTCGAGGGAATCTGGGAGTCCCAGGTGCAGTATCTTGAACTGGAGCCCTAGATGCCACACCTTGTCGAACGCCCGGCTTACGTCACGGAGGGTGAGATTGCAGATGTCGTTGGAGGCAAGGTGGAGTGCCATGGTCTCAGTGGCCACAGCGATGGCGTGTGTGGTGCCTCTCCCTCTCCTGAAGCGATACTGTGCTGGGTGAAGGCTGTTCGAGTCTTCCAGGTAGGACTGAAGCCGGCGCGTGACGATCCTCTCCAGTGTCTTGCCAGGGACCTCCAGGAGGGAGATGGGACGGTAGTTCTCGGCTCGTGTTGGTGTTTTCCCAATCTTGGGAATCATCCACATCACTGCTCCTTTGTAAGGCATTGGGAAGTATCCTGCAGAAAGGGCTGCATTGAAGATGTTGAGGAGTCTTCTTTTCACAGTCTGTGGGAGATAAGAAAGTATAGTCCTGCCTATCCTACTTCCCCCGGGGGAAGTAGTCCTGCCACCCTTGATGGCTCCAGACAACTCCTCGAAAGAGACACGACAGTCTAGGTGTGTGTTGCCTGTCAGTCTGTCTTGGTCTGCTCTATCGTGAGGATTTGTTCTGTGAGAGTTTTCAGTAATGAAGTTCTGTACCTGTTCGTTTTCGTCGAATTCGTCATGAAATGTGTTTCTATACACTCTGCCCCATATGTCAGAGAAGATTTCCCTTTTTTCCTTGTCAGAGAAGGCTTTTCGTCCCCCGTCAGTTATTAAGTGAGTGTCCTGTCCTTGTGTCCTTCCTGAAAGGAGTTTGAGCTTCTTCCAGAAGATCTTTGGGTCTCGGTAATTGTTTGATAAGACTGTAAGTGTCCCCCTGGGTGTCTGTCTCGTCGCTCATGTTTAGAAGTGGGTCTGTCGAAAAAGTGTCCCAGTCAGTGTTGCGGTAATTGAATTGTCGTGATGTGGGTATGAGAATTGGTGAGATGGAGATGTCTATGATGATAGGGATGTGGTCACTTGTAGTCAGTGGTCCTGGAGAAATATAGTGGTTGAGAAAATTGGCCCTGTTGGCAAGAACAATGTCGGGTGAGGAAGCAGAGGCGGGTCCATAGAAGGTAGGAAAAGTAGGTCCCAAGTGTAACCCCTTTCTTGTAGGTCCAGCCTATTTTATACCCAATGTCTCGCACTTTTTTCTTCCACGCCTAGTTTACCATCCACCATTCAGAGATCACTCCACATGGGGGTCCACGTGTGAACAACATAAGGACGAAAACATACAAAATACCATCAAATAATTCTTAACTGTAGTACAGCTCCAGAAATGCGACATCATCCTATTGGCGTTTCAGAAGTTCACGTTTTCCCTACAACAATAGCAAGTTCCTTATTGGTCTAACTATGATATTCAGGTTGTTTATTGGTCATATTTATGCACCAATCATGGGTCACTCCACGTGGTGTATATACTTACTAAGATAGCCAATTTCTTATTGGTCTGATCAGGATAACCAGGTTACTTATTGGCCAGTTAAGTTCACCATCCATGTTTAACTCCACGTGGGGAACCATATGTGATTTACACTACTCCCCAAGGTCATATACTACTCCCCAAGGTTGTTTAAAAGTCATTTGGTCTTGGACATCTGCCTGGGTCAGCTCCTGGTTTGAAATCTGATCCCCGGCAGCCTATTCTCTTGTTAATGGTTTCTTGACCCACAGCATCTTGACCCAGCTGGCTTCTATTTATAGCAGGGTCAATGTCCCATAGGTATGTTTGTTTTTCCATGTGTTGCTTCTGCTGCTGCATCAGGTTATGACAGCAATCATAATAGTGAGCATTATCATAAGTATGAAGATAAACACACTAATAAATCAACAAGTAAACAACAGACAGCATCACAGTCTAAGCTGCCAAACAGAAGAGGCGCACTAAATTATCACTGCCACCACTATTCACCAAAAACAACGAAAACTAAAATAAAAATAGAAAATGATAATCACTGAAATATAAGTACAGTGGAGCCAAGTGCGCTTTGGGGTCCAAAGGGTTACAAGCCCACGTGTTCGAATCCTGACCATGGTCAGTTTTTTTTTTATGCAGGAACAAAGTGGCCAAGGGCAACAAAATTGAAGAAAAAAGGTCTACTGGGTTGCCATTTCCCTGAAGATTTGCATGAGTTATTTTAAATTCAGGAAGAAATATCTTGAAACCTCCCTTTTAAAAGAAGTCAAGTCTTAGGAAGAAGGAAATACAGAATCAGGCAGGGAGTTCCAGGATTTACCAGAGGAAGGTGTGAATGAGTGAGAGTAGTGGTTAACACAGGGAGACTCCAAACCCGAGGAATCGCCACCTTTCTGAAGTTGTTTCATCTCACCTACTACTATTTTCACGCCATGACTGATACTCCCAACAGTGTGCAACACTTCATTCTATCTCATTATCGTTGTCAGTGACAATGTTCACATCAAGATTGGCAGCAGTCATTGTCTATTGAAGTTTTGGTGAGGCATGAACACAGTTAGGGAATCGATGTGTTCCAGAACATCTTGTGTAGCCTCGGCTGTGTTGGGGTTCCCACGGCCCAGTGGAACCTGGACATAAGATGGGTAAATAGACCAAGTTTGCATATTACTATGTTGGGTCCTCGTGGCTCAGTGGGTAGAGTGATGACATTTGGATTGGCGTGAAAGAACTTGCAAAAACTCAGAGATCACTGCTCAGGGGAGAGCTGCCCTCCCCCCACGCTGGGAACTACAAGGACTGCCTTACTGACTCTCTCAAGTAGGTTAACAATTAGCTAGGTTAGGTTAGGATAGGAGAGAGTCAGTATCTGTAGTCTAGGTAATAACCGCAATAAGGAGGAGGATCCACCACCAGCAGCAAAGGAGGAAGAAGAGGATCACCAGCAGCAGCAGAAGATCACTACCAGCAGCAGAAGAAGAAGAAGAGGACCGTCATAACAACCACCACCAGACGACGAAGAAATGGCCAGCAGTAGAGGAAGAAGAAGAAGAGGACCACAACAACCGCCACTATGAAGAGGAGGAGGATCGGCAGCAGCAGCAGCATCAGAGGAAGAAGAAGAGAACCATCGCCAGCATCAGCAGTAGAACAGTACCCCACCTACCAACCACCAGCAACATCAGGTGTGTGCACAAATAAGCATCAATTTGTCTCTTCAGGTACACACCAACAGCAGCACAGGAAGAAGAACAGGAGCACCGGCAGGAGAGGAGGAGCAACAGCAGCAGCAGCCAGCAGCTTCAGGCATCCTACAGAAAAAAAGAAAAAAGAAAAGCCTCAGGCATCGTACAGTACGCTCGTTTGGCCAGCGCCCTACGTGGGGTCGCATGGGAGCGACGGGCGTGTCTTGGTGTCTGAGGCAGGAAAGGAGGAGGAAGAGGAGGAGGAGGAGCAGCAGCAGCCTCAGGCATTTGGCCCGCGCAGCAAAGGATCAAGAAGAAGAAAAGGAGGACCACAACCAGAATAAGAACCACCACCAGCAGAAGAAGAAGAGGAGCAGCACTAGTAGCAGCAGCAGCAGAAGAAGAAGAAGAGGATCACCACCACCAAGAAGAAGAGGAAGATCGAGCAGCAGCAGCAGCAGCACCGCCATCCGGAGAAGGTGAGTAATGTATGTGTATGAGTGTGTTTGTATGTAATGTTTGTGAGGTGAGGTGGGGTAATGTTAGCATGTAAGGATCTGATTAATAATGTAATGTATCTATAATGTGTATGTAATGTAATGTGTGTGGGGTGAGGTGAGATAATGTTAGTATGTAAGGACCTGATTAATAATGTAATGTATCTATAATGTGTATGTAATGTAATGTTTGTGGGGTGAGGTGAGGTAATGTTAGTATGTAAGGACCTGATTAATAATGTAATATATGTAAAATATCTCTAATATGTGTAATGGAATGTGATGTAAATGTATATATAATGTAATATATGTGATGTTATATAATGTATATATGATGTGATGATGTATATGTAAGTAGTGTAATGTAATGTATATGTATGTATGTGACATACAAGGTAATGGAATGTGATTATATGGTGTAACGATATATATGTAAATAATATAATGTAATGTATATGTAAATAATGTAACGATGTATATGTAAATAATGTAATGTAATGTAACATGTAAATGATTTAATGTATTTGTATGTAATGTATATGTATGTAACGTATATATGTATGTAATATAATGTAATGTAATATATGCATATATGTTTGTTATGTAATGTAATATATATGTATGTAAAAATCTGTAGTATGTAATGCAGACCAACATTAATTAAAAGTAATGACATGTAATGTAATGTTAGTTTGTAAATAAAAATGTAATGTAATGTTAGCATGTAAGAAGCACTTCACCTTCACCTCACCCCACCTCACCTCACCTGTAATGCAATGTAATGCAATGTAGTGTAATGAAATGTAACGTTAACCTCTAAGTATCTGCAACGTTACCATGTAAATACTCTCACCTCACCTCACCTGTAATGTAATGTAATGTTAGCCTGTAAGTGCCTGTAATGTTAGTATGTAAGTACCACTTCACCTCACATCACCTGTAGTGCAATGTAATGTAACTCAAAGCAATGATGACCTAAATTACAACACTGCCATTTTTGGTCGCCCTTTGGTAACATTGCAAACGATCATCATGACGGGTACACACAACAAAAGAAGAGCAGGTTAACTTACCTTTCCTGAGCTGCACAACTAACACAATCAAACACAAACAACAAAACAAACGTTGTAGGCGAATATGGTGCCAAATAATATCTTGCAGGGTAACCCCGCGGGACACACCAACACCACAATGTCCCGCTAACTGCCCACACAGGACCACCTCACGCCAACACACACACACACACACACACACACATCACCCTGACAATCAAATATATTAACTTAATACACATTTTTTACACCGACTCTACAATACACTGATAATAATATATTGATCTTTCGGAGCTTAATTGGGAGTATTGCATAATTAATATTCCTTCCCTGGCTTAGTGTCCGTCGAGTTGGTACAGCGGATCACTTTCTTTTCCTTTGTCTTGTCACGCCCATCATCCACGAGTCATCATTCACTGCATGCATAATCTCTCTCTCTCTCTCCTGTCTGGCAGATCCATCTCCAGCATCCTGCTGCCCACACATTCATCTCTCCTCTGCCAGACAGCCACGCCACGTCACTCTTGCCTACCGACCTTCGTCCTAACTCGTATTCTGAAACGCTTTGCTCTCCCACCATCACTGCTTTCCAAAGGCTTCAGTTGAAGATACTTATGTTCTTAAGAGTACTTTTATGGTTCTGGTGATAGATTGGCAAGATTTCAAGTTTGTTAAAATGGGAAACTATTTTGAAAACCAAGCTAGTCATCTCTGTGGCCTTGGACTATTGTCGTAGTGAGAGTTGTCGGGCTCATTTCCAGCTTTATCGACCTCGATACTTCAGAGGAGGTGAGGAAACAAACATCAGAGCATAAGAACATGACAAAAGAAAGGAGGCTGAAAGAAGCCATCACACGTACTACACTTAGCCGTCCCGGTATGAAACACCGGTCAAAGTTACTTGTAAGTTTTGCAAAATAAAACAAAATAGAAAATGTGACAATAACAAATTACAAGACAGCCGAGGGAGTTTTGTTACAAAGGCGAGTCTTCCTCCGCACCATCACTTGAACCTGAACCTGAGCCTCTCCTTTCTTACCTTGCCTCCCTTTCTTCGTGTGTCACCAACGCAAGACACCAGTTGCAGCCTGTCACAACATTTATACTCCACACAAGAACTACAAAGACACTTTAGGAAATAAAACATTATTCAGAACACAAAGAGAACACAGATCGGACCAGTCATGGTACCTCAGTGTTGCTATGTTGTCAGGCGACTACAAACATTCCCACCTTGAAAAATGTAAATGTCATTCAATTTTTCTAACTCTTTACATCTGCGATAAACGATAAAATCTCCAGTATGTGAAGTACTTTCTTCCCTTCTCGTAAGACATTAATAACCAACGCTTAATGAACACAGTCATACTTCAAGAAACCAATAAGTCGTGTGAAATGTTGCCACCACGTATTTGAAGCTAAAAAAAAAAAAAAAAAAAAAAAAAAAACACCACTCGTTTGACATTGGATCGGTATTGTGATTTTCTTCACCAGATGTGTGTGTGTGTGTGTGTGTGTGTGTGTGTGTGTGTGTGTGTGTGTGTGAGTGCGCTGAGTATAATTATAAATATTAGTGCGTGTGTGTGTGTGTGTTTAAGAGCGGGCATTGATTTTACTGTAAGGCTGAAAGGTCATTTATCACACGCTAATCTGAGTAACAGCACCTTTGTGGAACACGGCTCCGCGCCCTGAAATGATGCCACATTGTACTGGAGGACACAAACCTACTTATCTGTGTCTCTCAGTAACACAAACACACAAAAAAGTAAAGTTGCAAGAATCCATCATGTCTTTGCGTGTCACCTCTTGTATAAAGAAAACCACTATCTCTATCCATGTATAATTTATATCTATCAATTTATCTTGTCTTATTTCAAAGTTACCTTTTAATTCAATATGAACACTAAACAGCCTATAATGAAATATGATGACGCCGGACAAAGAGATCACGTGACATTTGTAGTAGTTGGTGACAGGTGCATTAAGAACACATTCCAGTGGATTACAAATACTAGGAAGTAAGAGTAATGCATCAGGCAGATCTATTTTTATTAATTCATAAAGAGAGTTCTAGTGATAAATTACTTATTGTTTTCATGAAAAATATTAATTTTACTTTGACAACACAAAGGAGCATAAAGAAGAGTTTTTACGTAACAAAAAATAAATTAAAAGGTTGTACGTAAAATTCCTACGAAAGATTTCTTTCCATCTGTGTTCCTTACAAAGTGACAGGCCAAGACAGGATCTGATGGAAGTATTCACATAAAGGACGCAACAAGATTGATGCAAACAGGATTAGTATTCTTAGGAGTCAGAAGAGGAAAATGCTTGCAAAATAATACAAGTATTATCTTTTAAAATGATGTATGAAAAAAACGTGCAAGTAAATAGTGTTGGATAACTAAATCAAATTAATAATGAGCTTATTCACATAACATTATGGCAACACTAATTACACCAAGAGATCAGATCATATCACGATCACATTGACTACAACAAACTGTATAACGGTCACCCCTCTCTAAATAAATGCTATACACAGATGGTTCATTTTGTTCCAAAGGAAACTTAGTATTTTTGTTAAATTTTTCCTGTAATTAATTTCAGTAAAAGGAAGCTCTCGGCAGGCATGGTGTGGTTCAATTGTTACTGGTGCTTCCCATGAGACGTGTTGGCAATGGACATAACACTTATTGCATTTACTTGTCTTGTGAATAGTGAAGGACAGGATCTTTGTGTTAATTCACCGGACAACACTCCATTTTTTGTTGCTTTTGATTGTGTCTTGTGATTTGTGAAGATAGGATATAAGTATTTTTTGTTTCCTAAGGGACTGAACACCACACAAACTCTCTTACTTATAATAGTGAAAGATGGTCATTAAAAACGCATCTAATACCTAATTATTTTGTCTGCATGGTGTTCTGATCCTAAAGGGAAGTATTTACAGAAGTTGATACACAGTTTTAATGAAAAAAAATAAGAAATACACAGTTTTAATGAAAAAAAAAAAAAGAAATAGTGTTGTATGTAGGTAGTAGGATATTTTTAAGATTTGTTAGGATTTCTTAAGATGTTGTTGGGATAGGTAAGGAAGAGATTGGGTTTTACGAAACATAGGTAAAGTGATTAGCTCAGATTACGATGCCATCGCCTTTCAAGCACATTTAAACAGTATGAACGAAGGGGCAGACAAATGGCAAACGCAGTTCTACATTAATAAATGCAAACTACGTAGCTTAGGAAGAGGAAATCCACGAAATAGATACACGATGAACAACGAGGCCCTGGTAGGTTCAGGAGAGGAAGAAGATTTAGGAATTATAGTTAGCTGCGATCTTGGTCAAAGAAAACATTGGATAAAGGCCAGAAATAAGGCAAATAGGGTACTAGAAGTCATTTTGATGAGTGTTAAAAGCACAAGTCCAAAAGTAAGAAATTCTGTGGATCAGTAGCGGGGATAGAATCAGAAATAATGGGTTGAAGCTTGAGAAATACAGATTTAGGAGACAAATGGGTGAAAAAAAACTCATTTTTTCAAGTAAACGATTGGCTGATGAATGGAAGTGACTCAGCAATGACGTTGTTAGTGGTGAGTCAATAAGGAGCTTTAAAAGAAGATTAGATAACCTTATGACATATGGAATCAGGTAACCTTGCTCATACAGGAACTGCCCCGTGTAGAAGTGACAGCCTCTTGAAGCTTCCCTTATTTTCTGATGTTCTTAACTTATTATTCCTCTCACTTTTTTGAGAAGGATTTATTCTCTCATTCGTTGCCAAAGACTATTTCTTACCTTTTTCATTTTCATATATTTTTTAATGTGTCTGACATTCTGAAGGAAGAGATCCAAATGCTTGTTTTAGCTTTTCTTGGTTTTTAAGTTGGAACGTATTTCTATTCTCTCTCTCTCTCTGTGTGTGTGTGTGTTTCACTGTTTGATCTGCTGCAGTCTCTGACGAGACAGCCAGACGTTACCCTACGGAACGAGCTCAGAGCTCATTATTTCCGATCTTCGGATAGGCCTGAGACCAGGCACACACCACACACCAGGACAACAAGGTCACAACTCCTCGATTTACATCCGTACCTACTCACTGCTAGGTGAACAGGGGCTACACATGAAAGGAGACACACCCAAAAATTATGTTAGCATGTCCTTTGTTTTTCCCATACTCCCTTTCTGTCTGACGTCACGTCTTCCCCCTCAGTCCTCGCTCGGCCGCCACCTGAGGCGACAGACACGTACGTCTCTGCCTCTCGTTTCGCTCGGTTTACACTTGTTGTGTATTGTGCTACCGTAAATACACTTTCATAATGGACTCAGGTGTCTCCATGCTACCCCTGTTTTACGACAACTACCACAATATCTCCACCCGGCCGGGGAATCGAAACCCGGTCCTCTGGCTTGTGAAGCCGGCGCTCTAACCACTGAGCGTGTTACTCGTTACCGGGCGTGTGTGTGTGTGTGTGTGTGTGTGGATGTCTAACTATTCTTGCCACACACACACACAGTGAAGCTTGCGGCAGAAACACACCATCCACTTACAGGGGCTAACATTACACTGCATTACGTTACAGGTGAGGTGACGTAAAGTGGTACTGTCATGCTAACATTACAGGCACTTACAGGTTAACATTACATTACATTACATTACACTACAGGTGAGGTGAGGTGGTACTTACAGGCTAACATTACATTACATTACATTACATTGCACTACAGGTGAGGTGAGGTGAAGTGGTAACTTACATATTAACATTACAGGCACTTACAGGCTAACATTACATTACATTACAGGTGAGGTGAGGTGAGGTGAGAGTATTTACATGGTAACATTGCAGATACTTAGAGGTTAACGTTACATTACATTACACTACATTGCATTACATTGCATTACAGGTGAGGTGAGGTGAAGGTGAAGTGCTTCTTACATGCTAACATTACATTACATTTTAATTTACAAACTAACATTATATTACATGTCATTACTTTTAATTAATGTTGGTCTGCATTACATACATTACATTATTTACATATACATCGTTACATTATTTGCATGTACATTACATTACATTATTTACATATATATCGTTACACCATATAATCACATTCCATTACCTTATATGTCACATACATACTGTTACGGTCACGGCTGTGGTTAACTGCTACAGCTCACTAGAGTGTTATCCTGGCGAGGTCGCCAACTTTGTTACGGTCAGTACAGTGGGGATATAACACTCCACAGAGTCCCTACTACTATAAATCACAGCAGCCGTAACACTCAGGTTCTTTCAAGGTCGCAAACAGTGTATAACTTCCCCCACTGTAAGGGAATCTCTTTAGCAACTCCTTCTCCTCCTGTACCAAGTAGAATTTATAAATGGTAGATGTTATGTGTAACAGGGCGAGGCCTTAATACCCTCTAGAGAAACCGCCCACAAGGACAATTCCACCCACTTCTCTATGAAGTATTAATGCCTCTCCACACGCCTTGCCCACAGACTGTGATAAATCACAGACTGGGACAACACGCGCAGTATATTACTATACTATCCTACTACGACAAGTGCTTCCTAACACCTGTCAGACTGACACCCCTAGATTATGATGTGTACAGCACATCCGGTGGTGTACACACAAGCCCAAACACCACCTACGGACGATAACAGCCATACAAGGAGTCCAGATACTCGTCACAGACAAGTCTGACGGACGAGAACCACGTACAAACTGGCCGACAGTACGAAGCTTCTCAGCTTTCACTAGCGTGCGTGGCTACCACCACTACAACACAGTATACTACTGAAACTATACAGAAGATGGTGGGGGCACACAGCCGCCCACCAAACCCCACTGGTGACCACGGCCACCACAACGACAAACAGGACGAGACAATAACGCGTCCTTCCGCGTCGCCACACCCGAGTGGACGAACGCACGAGAAATGCAGCCGAACTAACTACACTTCTCCTAGAGCAACAAGCCCGTTGCTCTAACAGTCACGGTCTACCCAGTAGCAAGCCAGCTACTCAAACAGGAGGGCACAACTCCCAGACCGATGACTAGTGAGTACTTCTAACGCACATTCCAGCACACACATCTCTTCCTGTGCCCAGAGCGCACGTGTTAGCTCAGCTGAAGACTGGCTTGTACTGACTCGCTCGCCAGACAAGTGAGACAACGAGAAGCAGGGAGAGGGAGGCGGGTTGTCTGCTCAACAGAACAGCCCGAGGGGCCCGCGCTGGATGGCGTCACACATACGCACACAATGAAATAATAAATTAAAGGAGATTAAGACGGTGCCCATCACACACCCTCCCTTAAAAGAAAAAATTTTGGAAACAAAACATTTACAAAATTTTTTAAAAGGCATGGAACTGATTAAAGGGAATGGCCCGGGACAGACAATCAGCCACAACGTTGTCTGCTCCTTTTATATGTCTGACAATGATATTGTACTCCTGGAGTAGAAGACTCCAGCGAGTTAAACGCTGATTTTTAAATTTAAACTTTTCTAAGAACTGAAGGGGACTATGATCTGAATAGATGACTACTTGGGGCCCATAAGCGGGGATGTAAATTTCAAAATGCTGCAAGGCTAGCAAAATGGCAAGCAGCTCTTGCTCAATGACTGATTAGTTCTTCTGGGCGGGAGTAAACTTTTTCGAGAAATAACACACAGGGTGGTTAACACCCTGGTCATCAGGCTGCAATAAAACTGCGCCTACTCCCACCTGACTGGCATGTACTGCGAGAGCAAAAGTTTTTCTGAAGTCGGGGGCCTGGAGCACTGGCATCTCGCATAAAATGGTCTTAACTCGGTGGAAGGCGCTCTCACAGTCTTCACTCCAGGCCCACTTCTTACCCTTTTACAAGAGATCTGTAAGAGGTGCCAGGATGGTCGAATACCCCGGTACAAAACGACGGTAGTAACCTACCACTCCTAAGAATCTCTGCAAGGCACGGCGACAGGTCGGTGCGGGGAACCGCCTGATCGCTTCTACTTTGGCTTCAGGAGGAGTGATGTAGCCATGGCCCACTTGGTAACCCAGGTATTGCACCCGAGCTTGTACAAATTCACACTTCTCCAAGTTGACAACTAATCCCACTTCCTGGAGTCGTGCAAAGAGGGCTTCTACATAAGTCAGATGCTCAGCCCATGTTGTATCATAGATAACCACGTCATCAATGTATACGACACAGTGAGTCAGACCATCAGTAACTCGGTCCATGAGACGCTGAAATGTGGTTGGGGCATTTCGCAGCCCATAAGGCATCACTTGGCACTGATAGACAGCGCCGTTGGCCACAAAACTCGCTATCTCCTTAGCCCGCTCCGTCAATGGGACCTGCCAGTACCCCTTGACAAGGTCCACTTTGGTGATAAAAGTAGCTGACCCGATTCGGTCCACAGAGTCATCTACATGGGGCAAGGGATAAGTGTCTACTTTGGTTAGAGCATTCACCCGCCTGAAGTCAATACAAAACCTGACCTTGCCGTCAGGCTTAGGCTGCAGGGTGATTGGGGAACTCCATTGACTGTAAGTCCGAGTAATGAGCCCATGCTCAAGCATGTACTCCAACTCCTTCTCCACCAGTGCTTGCTTCATAGGATTTACTCGGTAGGGGAGCAGTTTGACAGGCTCTGCGTCCCTAACATCAATATCGTGTGCTATCAACTGTGTCCTGCCCGGGACACTGCTAAACATAGAAGAGTACTTCCTCAGCCGCCGAAGCAACTCATCTTGCTGATCCCCTAAGTGTTCAACCTTCTCTTTCAAGAGATGGAGGCTATTCCGTTCCCACTGCCCTGTAGGAACAACAGGTTCAGGCCCAATAACTTCTGGAGCCTCTCCCTCCCGGCAGAAAAATAAAACTGAAGATGCCTCTTGCACGGCAGAACTAAAAGAGCCCTTCTGGCTAGTAGAACGAAAATAGGGCTTCAGCATGTTAACGTGACACAGCTGACCCCTCTTGCGCCGGTCAGGAGTGACCACCAGGTAGTCGAGGTCACCTGCCTTCTTCTCTATAACATAGGGGCCACTATAGCGGGCAGCAAGCGGCTGGCCCTGAAGTGGTAACAGCACGAGCACTTCATCTACAGGGGCAAAACTCCGATACTCGGCCCTTCGGTCATAATACCCCTTCATACTCTGCTGGGCCTTACACAGGTGGGCCTGCGCCACCTCTAATGCCTTGGCTAATCTCTCTCGACTGCTCATGAGGCTCTTAAGCAGTGAGACAGGGCGCTCAGGCGACGGCTGACACCAAGCCTCCCGAACAACGTCGAGCGGTCCACGCACTCGGTGTCCAAACACTAGCTGATTGGGTGAGGAACCCTTGGACTCAGTGGGCGCTTCTCTCACCGCGAATAAGACAAAGGGGACACCCTCGTCCCAATCCTTATCTCTCTCTATGCAGAAACTCCTGAGCATGGTCTTGAGAGTTTGATGATGTCTCTCCAGGGCTCCCTGAGACTGCGGATGATAAGCACTGGACACAATATGCTTGATCCCCCACGCAGTCATCGTATCTTTAAACAACTTTGAAGTAAAGTTGGTCCCCTGATCGGACTGCAGCTCTGCTGGCAATCCAAAGTGTGTAAAGAAGGTTAACAATGCCTTCAACACCACCTTAGAGTGAGTGCTTCTCAGGGGAATTGCTTCAGGGTACCGCGTGGTAACATCCATTATGGTCAACAGATACTTGTGACCAGCCCTGGTAGTAGGCAGAGGACCTACTATATCAATCAAAACCCTCGTGAAAGGAGGATCAACAGCAGGGTGGAGTGGCGCCACAGGGGATGTCTGATTAGGCTTGCCCACCACTTGACAAGTGTGGCAGCATTTAAGAATCGTGGCTACTTCTCCAAACATGCTGGGCCACCAAAAATTGCGACGCAGGCGAGCGACGGTCTTCCGGATGCCCAGGTGTCCAGCCATGGGCCCATCATGTGCCAACAGCAGCTTATGCGGCACAACTACTTGCAGTAGTTCACCACCGTCACTCTCCTGCCATCTACGACACAACACCCCTTGATGCAAAACAAACTCCTCCCTGCCCTCCAACTCCTCACTTCCCTCACCCACTCGAGCAAAGAAGGAGGCCAACGCCGTGTCCTCCTGCTGCCTACGAATGAGCTCTGCAGGCTCTAGCTGGGTCAGAGAAAGGGGGACTATAGGGTCATGGGGTTGAGGCAACGCTGCAACCCTACGTCCCACACGGCATCGAGGACGGAGAGCTGGCCCAGGCTGCTCCGCTACACAAGCCCAGACACCACCTACGGATGACAACAGCCATACAAGGAGTCCAGATACTCGTCACAGACAAGTCTGACGGACGAAAACCACGTACAAACTGGCCGACAGTACGAAGCTTCTCAGCTTTCACTAGCGTGCGTGGCTACCACCACTGCAACACAGTATACTACTGAAACTATACAGAAGATGGTGGGGGCACACAGCCGCCCACCAAACCCCACTGGTGACCAAGGCCACCACAACGACAAACAGGACGAGACAATAACGCTTCCTTCCGCGTCGCCACACCCGAGTGGACGAACGCACGAGAAATGCAGCCCACCTAACTACACTTCTACTAGAGCTACAAGCCCGTTGCTCTAACAGTCACGGTCTACCCAGTAGCAAGCCAGCTACTCAAACAGGAGGGCACAACTCCCAGACCGATGACTAGTGAGTACTTCTAACGCACAGTCCAGCACACACGTCTCTTCCTGTGCCCAGAGCGCACGTGTTAGCTCAGCTGAAGACTGGCTGGTACTGACTCGCTCGCCAGACAACGAGAAGCAGGGAGAGGGAGGCGGGTTGTCTGCTCAACAGAACAGCCCGAGTGGCCCGCGCTGGGTGGCGTCACACATATGCACACAATGAAATAATAAATTAAAGAAGATTAAGACGGTGCCCATCACAATACATATACATTACATCACATTACTTACATATCACATCACATCATATATACATTATATAACATCACATATATTACATTATATATACATTTACATCACATTCCATTACACATATTAGAGATATTTTACATATATTACATTATTAATCAGGTCCTCACCTCACCTCACCCCACACACATTACATTACATACACATTATAGATACATTACATTATTAATCAGGTCCTTACATGCTAACATTACCTCACCTCACCTCACAAACATTACATACAAACACACTCATACACATTACTCACCTTCTCCGGATGGCGGTGCTGCTGCTGCTGCTGCTCGATCTTCCTCTTCTTCTTCTTCTTGGTGGTGATCCTCTCCTTCTTCTTCTGCTGCTGCTGCTGCTGCTACTAGTGCTGCTCCTCTTCTTCTTCTGCTGGTGGTGGTTCTTATTCTGGTTGTGGTCCTCCTCTTCTTCTTCTTGATCCTTTGCTGCGCGGGCCAAATGCCTGAGGCTGCTGCTGCTCCTTCTCCTCCTCTTCCTTCTCCTCCTCCTCCTCCTTTCCTGCCTCAGACACCAAGACACGCCCGTCGCTCCCATGCGACCTTAAGTAGGGCGCGGGCCAAACGGGCGTACTGTACGATGCCTGAGTTTTTTTTATTTTATTTTTTATTTTTATTTATTTTATTTATTTTTTTTATATTTTTTTGAATTATTTAATTTATTTATTTATTCATTTTTATTTTATTTTTTTCCTCTGCTGCCTCAAACACCAAGGCACGCCTGTCGCTCTCATGCGACCCCACGTAGGGCGCGGGCCAAACGAGCGTACTGTACGATGCCTGAGCCTTTTCTTTTTTTCCTTTTTTGTAGGATGCCTGAAGCTGCTGGCTGCTGCTGCTGCTGCTCCTCCTTTGCTGCCGGTGCTCCTGTTCTTCTTCCTGTGCTGCTGCTGGTGTGTACCTGCACTGCTATCGGTCGGCTGCTATGTTGGCTGTGAAGCAAGCGATGGACGCTCAGAGAGTGATCAGAGTCTATCCGACATTATGACACCATGAGGGCGCACTCCTTCAAGTATCGTCGTACGGGTCTCATGGTTCGTAGACACAACATGGTATCGGCACGCATCAGGCTGGGCTACAGGCCGGTGTGACAAGTCGCACGGCTGGAGGAAGAGCAGCACTTCACCACTTGTCAACTCTGTAATGCACCTTTCTCAAACACCTTACAACATTATTGCCTACAGTGCCCCATTGTTAGTGATATGTTGCCTAGGGAAGAAACATTAAAACAAATATGTCTCTTTTTACTCTCAGGTGATCATTTAGACACCATACTTGTTCGCTACCCACGCTTTGGTGGTGTTAATCCACTGTAAACAACGACATCTTCCTGTATGTATCCTTTTTGACAGTTATGTCTTTTGACGTAAGTTTTGTACCCTTACATCACTAACTCTATTGCGTTTATTCTGTACGTAATTCATTAACTCTTGTCATTAGTAATATTTTGTAATTTCCTATGATGGTTTGACGCTTCTCTGCGTAATAAATTCATTACAACAAAAAATCTCTCTCTCTCTCTCTCTCTCTCTCTCTCTCTCTCTCTCTCTCTCTCTCTCTCTCTCTCTCTCTCTCTCTCTCTCTCTCTCTCCCCTTGTCTGTAAGACCAGCCATTATAGAACTAGGTCATGATGGATTGTCAGGTCATCTAGGCATCCAAAAAACCTACAAGAAGGCTCTTCAACATTTTTTTTGGCCAGGAATGAAAAAGGATGTGTCACACTATGTAAAACATGTCACATATGTCAAATTGTGGGTAAGCCTAACGAACGCCTTGTGCCAGCTCCTCTGACGCCTATTCCAGTTCAGACGGAGCCCTTCGAAAAGATCGTTCTAGACTGCGTAGGGCCCTTACCCAAAACCAAACGAGGGAATGAGTATTTGTTAACCCTCATGGATCCCACTACCAGGTACCCTGAAGCATTCCCTCTTAAGAACATCACATCAAAGACCATTGTAAAACATCTAATACATTTTTTCACCTCGGTAGGAATTCCAAGACAAATTCAGTCTGACAAGGGTAGCAATTTCACTAGCAATTTTTTCCAACAGATAGTGAATGAGCTAAACATCGACCATGTTACCTCCTCGGCTTACCACCCCCAATCCCAAGGCCGTCTGGAGCGGTTTCACCAAACATTAAGGAAAGAAAAACCTCATCAAGGTTGGACATGATTTCGCTGTTTGAGGGGCGTCCTTTAGGTGACGAGAAGAGGAATTCGATGTCGGACTCTTCCTCGGGGGGCACAGGACCAGACTCCTTCTCTACCAGACATACAGGTACAGTGCAAGACAAGTCGTCCTCTGGTTCTCTGGAGTGGTAAGGTTTCATTAGATTAATATAAACTAGTTGCGAATCCTTACGACGGTCAGGAGTGTGGACCACATAGTTTAATGGACTTAGTTTTTGAGCCACAACATAAGGTCCCATGAACTTACTGTGAAGAGCATTGCCTGGAGTGGGGAGAAAAAGTAAAACCTTGTCTCCTGGTTTGAAACTTCTCATGACAGATTTGGGAAGAGAATTCTGTTGCATTTTACTTTGAGATTTGAGAAAGTTTGATTTAGCAAAAGATCTGACTTCACTGATTTTATTCCTAAGGTTACTGATGTAGTCAGACACACTGGAGCTTCAAGCCCCAGTGTGTCTGACTAAATCAGTATTTTGAGTAAACCATTGATCCTTTGATATTTTGAGAGGCCCCCCGATCTGTCTACCATAGAGTAATTCAAAAGGGGAGTAACCTAAAGAATCTTGAGGAGATTCTCTTAAAGCGAAGAGAAGGAGAGAGATACTTTCATCCCAGTCTCCTTGATGCTCCAAGCAATACTTCTTCATCATGGATTTTAACACCTTCACAACAGTCTGATCTTAAAAAGTTATTGCTAGACTTTTCAGAAATCACAAGTGACCTTCCAGGACTTTGTAATACTATCCAACATGATATAACTTTAATATCTAATGACATCAAACTATAAGACAACCAGCCTATCGCATTTCACCCATTAAAAGAGACTTGATGAAAAAAGAGGTAGACTATCTGCTCTGTCATCACCTTGCAGAACCTAGTATATCTCCGTGGGCTTCTCCCTGCCTGTTAACATCTAAGCCAGATGGTAGTAGTCGATTTTCCACCGACTACAGGAAATTAAATAAAGTGACGGTGCCAGACTCCTACCCATTGCCCTTGATAGAGGACCTTATAGATAGCATAGGAGTAGCCAAATTTGTAACCACCATAGACTTACTTAAAGGTTACTACCAGATTCCCCTCTCGGACGAGGCCCGAATAATATCCGCCTTCATCACCCCCTTCGGACTATACCAATATACAGTGATGCCCTTCGGCTTGTCTAATGCTCCCGCCACATTTCAGAGGGCTATAAATTACATCACCCAGGACTTGGAGGGAACATCTGCATATCTGGACGACCTGGTGGTGACTTCAGACGACTGGGTGACACATCTGACCCATCTTCAGAGGCTGATGGGTCGGTTGCAGGAAGCCGGGCTTACAATCAACCTGGCTAAGTCCACCTTCGGGAAGTCTACGGTGGTCTACCTGGGACATGAGGTGGGGAACGGCAAGGTTCGCCCCAAGAGAGTCAACGTGGAGGCCTGTGTTTAGCATGCATTTCTGTGTTTTCCTGCATAAAAATATGAAAACTACTAAAAAAAACATATTTCCGTTACTTTTACTTTTAATTCTCTATATTGGCTTGTTTTCATCAATTTTATCGTTTTGAAGCATAACAATGTGAAATGACTTGAATATACAAGATTTTCAATCGAGACAGTTTTTTTCACAAAACATCTTAAACAAACATAAAGAAGACGTTTCAACAAATGTAGTGTTTTGTCTGCATTTCTGAGTTTTAGTGCATAATATGCTGACATATTTCAGCTAATTCAACAAATAGTGTGTTTTCCTTGCATTTCTGTGTTTTGGTGCAAAATAAGCTTAAAACTACAAAATATATAGCGTTTTCGTTGCTTTTACTTTTGTTTCTCTATATTGGCTTGTTTTTATCAGTTTTATCGTTCTGAAGCATAAAAATGTAAATTAATTTGAATATACAAGATTTTCAATTGAGATAATTTTTTTTTTCACAAAACACCTTAAAACAAATAAACAAGACGTTTTAACAAATGTAGTGTTTTATATGCATTTCTAAGTTTTGGTACATAACATGCTGAAATACATCAAAATAACCCGTTGTTTGACATATTTCAGTTAAATTAACAAATAGTGTGTTTTCCCTGCATTTCTGTGTTTTAGTGCAAAAAACTAAAACCTATCAAAATAACACGTTTTCCTTACTTTTTACTTATTTTTTTCTCTACATTGGCTTGTTTTTATCAATTTTATCGTTTTGAAACATAACGAGGTAAAATGACTTGAATATACAAAAATTTCAATCGATATAGTTAAAAAAAAAAAAACACTTTATAAACACTTAAATAAGACGTTTTAACAAATGTAATGTTTAATCTGAATTTTTGAGTTTTGTTGCATAATATGCTGAAATACACCAAAATAACTCGTTTTTGACATATTTAAATTAATTCGACATATAGTGTGTTTTCCATGTATATCTGTGTTTTGGTGCAGAAAAAGCTGAAAACTACTAAAATAACACGTTTTGGGTACTTTTACTTTTGTTTCTCTATATTACCTTGTTTTTATCAATTTTATCGTTTTAAAGCATAATAATGTAAAATAACTTCAATATACAAGATTTTCAATCGAGATGTTTATTTTTTTCACAAAACACCTTAAAAACACATAAACAAGACGTTTTAACAAATATAGTGTTTTGTCTGCATTTCTGAGTTTTGGTACATAACATGCTGAAATTCACCAAAAAAACACGTTTTGGACATATTTCAGTTAATTCAACAAAGACTGTGTTTTCCCTATATTTCTGTGTTTTGGTGGAAAAAATAGCTAAATCTACTAAAATAACACATTTTCGTTACTTTTACTTTTGTTTCTCTATATTAACTTGTTTTCATCAATTTTATCGTTTTCAAGCATAACAATGTAAAATGATTTGAATATACAAGATTTTCAATCGAGATAGTATTTTTTTTACAAAACACTTTAAAAACAGTTAAATAAGACGTTTTTAACAAATGTAGTGTTTATCTAAATTTTTGAGTTTTGGTGCATAATATGCTGAAATACACCAAAATAACCCGTTTTGGATATATTTCACTTAATTAAACAAATAGTGTCTTTTGCATGTATATCTGTGCTTTGGTGCAAAAAAAGCTGAAAACTACTAAAATAACACGTTTTGGGTAATTTTACTTTTTGTTTCTCTATATTGCCTTGTTTTCATCAATTTTATCGTTTTAAAGCATAACAATGTAGAATAACTTCAATATACAATATTTTCAATCAATATCGTTTTTTTTTCACAAAACACCTTAAAAACACATAAATAAGAGGTTTTAACAAATGTGTTTTATCTGCATTTCTGAGTTTTGGTGCATAACATGCTGAAATACACCAAATAACACGTTTTGGACATATTTCAGTTAATTCGTCAATTACTGTGTTGTGCCTGCATTTCTGTGTTTTCGTGCATAAAAATCTGAAAACTACTAAAATAACACATTTTCGTTACTTTTACTTTTAATTCTCTATAATGGCTTGTTTTCATCAATTTCATCGCTTTCAAGCATAACAATGTGAAATGATTTGAATATACAAGATTTTCAATCGAGACGGTTTTTTTTCACAAAAAACCTTAAAAACACATAAATAAGACGTTTCAACAAATGTATTGTTTTATCTGCAGTTCTGAGTTTTAGTGCATAATATGCTGAAATAAACCAAAATAACCGGTTTTTGACATATTTCAGGTAATTCAACAATTAGTGTGTTTTCCATGCATTTATGTGTTTTGGTGCAATATAAGCTTAATACTACTAAAATATCACGTTTTCGTTGCTTTTACTTTTGTTTCTCTATATTGGCTTGTTTTCATCAGTTTTATCGTTTTGAAGCATAACAATGTAAAATAACTTGAATATACAAGTTTCAATCGAGAAAATTTTTTCACAAAACACCTTAAAAACACATAACCAAGACGTTTTAACAAATGTAGTGTTTTATCTGCATTTCTAAGTTTTGGTACATAACATGCTGAAACACGCCAAAGTAACCCGTTTTTGACATATTTCAGTTAAATCAACAAATAGTGTGTTTTTCCTGCATTTCTGTGTTTTGGTGCAAAAAAAAAAACTAAAACCTATCAAAATAACACGTTTTCCTTACTCTTTACTTTTGTTTCTCTATATTATCTTGTTTTCATCAATTTTATCGTTTTAAAGCATAACAATGTAAAATTATTTGAATATACAAGATTTTCAATCGAGATAATATTTTTTTACAAAACCTTAAAAACATTTAAACAAGATATTTTAACAAATGTGTTTTATCTGAATTTTTGAGTTTTGGTGCATAATATGCTAAATACACCAAAATAACCCGTTTTTTACATATTTGAATTAATTCAACAAATAGTGTGTTTTGCATGTATATCTGTGTTTAGGTGGAAAAAAAAGCTGAAAAACGCGTTTTGGGTACTTTTACTTTTGTTTCTCTATATTGGCTTGTTTTCATCAATTTTATCATTTTAAAGCATAACAATGTAATATGACTTCAATGTACAAGATTTTTAATCGAGATAGTATTTTTTTCTCAAAACACCATAAAAACACATAAATAAGACGTTTTAATAAATGTAGTGTTTTATTTGCATTTCTGAGTTTTGGTGCATAACATGTTGAAATACACCAAATAACACGTTTTGGACATATTTTAGTTAATTCAATAAAACTATTTTTCCTGCATTTCTGTGTTTTCGTGCATAAAAATCTGAAAACTACTAAAATAACACATTTTCATTACTTTTACTTTTAATTCTCTATATTGGCTTGTTTTCATCAATTTCATCGTTTTGAAGCATAACAATGTGAAATGACTTGAATATACAAAATTTTCAATCGAGAGAGTTTTTTTTCACAAAACACCTTAAAAACACATAAATAAGACTTTTTAACATATGTAGTGTTTTATCTGGATTTCTGAGTTTTAGTGCATAATATACTGAAATACACCGTTTTTGTCATACTTCAGCTAATTCAACAAATAGTGTGTTTTCCATGCATTTATGTGTTTTGGTGGAAAATAAGCTTGATACTACTAAAATATCACGTTTTCGTTGCTTTTACTATTGTTTCTCTATATTGGCTTGTTTTCATCAGTTTTATCGTTTTGAAGCATAACAATGTAAAATAACTTGAATATACAAGATTTTCAATTGAGATAATTTTTTTTCACAAAACACCTTAAAAACACATAAACAAGGCGTTTTAACAAATGTACTGTTTTATCTGCATTTTTAAGTCTTGGTACATAACATGCTGAAATACACCAAAATAACCCGTTTTCTGACATATTTCAGATAAATCAACATATACAGCGTTTTTCCTTTATTTCTGTGTTTTGGTGCAAAAAAAGCTAAAACCTATCAAAATAACACATTTTCGTTCATTTTACTTTTTTTTTCTCTATATTGGCTTGTTTTCATCAATTTTATCGTTTTGAAATATAACGACGTAAAATGACTTGAATATACAAAAATTTTAATCGAGATAGTTTTTTTTTTTACAAAACACTTTAAAACACTTAAATAAGACGTTTTAACAAATGTAGTGTTTAATCTGAATTTTTGAGTTTTGGTGCATAATATGCTGATATACACCAAAATAAACCGTTTTTGACATTTCAATTAATTCAACAAATAATGTGTTTTGCATGTATATGAAATGCAGGAAAACACACTATTTGTGTAAGGAACTGAAATATGTCAAAAATGGGTTATTTTGGTGTATTCTAGCGTTTTATGCAGTAAACTCAAGAATTGCAGGCAAAACACTATATTTGATAAAACGTCTTATTTATGTGTTTTTAAGGTGTTTTATGAAAAAAAACAATCTTGATTTAAAATTTTGCTTATTCGTCATTTTACATTGTTTTGCTTTAAAACGATAAAATTGATGAAAACAGGCTAGTATAGAGAATCCAAAATAAAATGAACAAAAACGTGGTATTTCAGCAGTTTTTTAGCTTTTTTCCACCAAAACACAGAAATGCAACGAAAACACTCTATTTGTGTAAGGAACTGAAATATGTCAAAAATGGGTTATATTGGAGTATTCCAGCGTTTTATGCACCAATACTCTGAAATGCAGGCAAAACACACTATTTGTCTAAGGAACTGAAATATGTCAAAAATGTGTTATTTTGGCGTATTCCAGCGTTTTGTGCAACTAAACTCAGAATAGCAGGCAAAACGCAGTATTTGTCAAAGGAACTGAAATATGTCAAAAACAGGTTATTTTGGTGTATAACAGCGTTTTAGGCACCAAACTAAGAAATGCAGGGAAAACACACTATTTGTGTAAGGAACTGAAATATGTCAAAAATGGGTTATTTTGGTGTATTCTAGCGTTTTATGCAGTAAACTCAGAATTGCAGGCAAAACACTATATTTGATAAAACGTCTTATTTATGTGTTTTTAAGGTGTTTTATGAAAAAAACTATCTTGATTTAAAATTTTGCTTATTCGTCATTTTACATTGTTTTGCTTTAAAACGATAAAATTGATGAAAACAGGCTAGTATAGAGAATCCAAAATAAAATGAACAAAAACGTGGTATTTCAGCAGTTTTTAGCTTTTTTCCACCAAAACACAGAAATGCAACGAAAACACTCTATTTGTGTAAGGAACTGAAATATGTCAAAAATGGGTTATATTGGTGTATTCCAGCGTTTTATGCACCAATACTCTGAAATGCAGGCAAAACACACTATTTGTCTAAGGAACTGAAATATGTCAAAAATGTGTTATTTTGGCGTATTCCAGCGTTTTGTGCAACTAAACTCAGAATAGCAGGCAAAACGCAGTATTTGTCAAAGGAACTGAAATATGTCAAAAACAGGTTATTTTGGTGTATAACAGCGTTTTAGGCACCAAACTAAGAAATGCAGGGAAAACACACTATTTGTGTAAGGAACTGAAATATGTCAAAAATGGGTTATTTTGGTGTATTCTAGCGTTTTATGCAGTAAACTCAGAATTGCAGGCAAAACACTATATTTGATAAAACGTCTTATTTATGTGTTTTTAAGGTGTTTTATGAAAAAAAACAATCTTGATTTAAAATTTTGCTTATTCGTCATTTTACATTGTTTTGCTTTAAAACGATAAAATTGATGAAAACAGGCTAGTATAGAGAATCCAAAATAAAATGAACAAAAACGTGGTATTTCAGCAGTTTTTAGCTTTTTTCCACCAAAACACAGAAATGCAACGAAAACACTCTATTTGTGTAAGGAACTGAAATATGTCAAAAATGGGTTATATTGGAGTATTCCAGCGTTTTATGCACCAATACTCTGAAATGCAGGCAAAACACACTATTTGTCTAAGGAACTGAAATATGTCAAAAATGTGTTATTTTGGCGTATTCCAGCGTTTTGTGCAACTAAACTCAGAATAGCAGGCAAAACGCAGTATTTGTCAAAGGAACTGAAATATGTCAAAAACAGGTTATTTTGGTGTATAACAGCGTTTTAGGCACCAAACTAAGAAATGCAGGGAAAACACACTATTTGTGTAAGGAACTGAAATATGTCAAAAATGGGTTATTTTGGTGTATTCTAGCGTTTTATGCAGTAAACTCAAAATTGCAGGCAAAACACTATATATGATACAACGTCTTATTTATGAGTTTTTAAGGTGTTTTATGAAAAAAACAATCTTGAGTCATTTTACATTGTTTTGCTTTAAAACGATAAAATTGATGAAACAGGCTAGTATAGAGAATCCAAAATAAAATGAACAAAAACGTGGTATTTCAGCAGTTTTTTAGCTTTTTTCCACCAAAACACAGAAATGCAACGAAAACACTCTATTTGTGTAAGGAACTGAAATATGTCAAAAATGGGTTATATTGGAGTATTCCAGCGTTTTATGCACCAATACTCTGAAATGCAGGCAAAACACACTATTTGTCTAAGGAACTGAAATATGTCAAAAATGTGTTATTTTGGCGTATTCCAGCGTTTTGTGCAACTAAACTCAGAATAGCAGGCAAAACGCAGTATTTGTCAAAGGAACTGAAATATGTCAAAAACAGGTTATTTTGGTGTATAACAGCGTTTTAGGCACCAAACTAAGAAATGCAGGGAAAACACACTATTTGTGTAAGGAACTGAAATATGTCAAAAATGGGTTATTTTGGTGTATTCTAGCGTTTTATGCAGTAAACTCAGAATTGCAGGCAAAACACTATATTTGATAAAACGTCTTATTTATGTGTTTTTAAGGTGTTTTATGAAAAAAACAATCTTGATTTAAAATTTTGCTTATTCGTCATTTTACATTGTTTTGCTTTAAAACGATAAAATTGATGAAAACAGGCTAGTATAGAGAATCCAAAATAAAATGAACAAAAACGTGGTATTTCAGCAGTTTTTAGCTTTTTTCCACCAAAACACAGAAATGCAACGAAAACACTCTATTTGTGTAAGGAACTGAAATATGTCAAAAATGGGTTATATTGGAGTATTCCAGCGTTTTATGCACCAATA